>NW_026595472.1:0-45180 GCF_907164565.1 Psammomys obesus | reverse complement strand
GCTGGATGTACATGATAAAAGATGTGACCTGACCTGCTGGATGTACAGGATAAAAGATGTGGCCTGACCTGCTGGATGTACAGGATAAAAGATGTGGCCTGACCTGCTGGATGTACATGATAAAAGATGTGGCCTGACCTGCTGGATGTACATGATAAAAGATGTGGCCTGACCTGCTGGATGTACAGGATAAAAGATGTGGCCTGACCTGCTGGATGTACAGGATAAAAGATGTGGCCTGACCTGCTGGATGTACATGATAAGGGTTGTTTCCTATCTCTTCTCGGGCATCTTGCAGTGACTCATCATGGAAAGATGCTTCTTCGCTGCTTCCTTCAAGTCCGCTGCGCAAAGCAGCACGCATGTTCAAAGCAACAATGGTATCTTCCACACTGCTGCTGCTGTTATTTTTGTTTCCGGCACTATCTGGGGTTTGAGGAATGGGTTTGGCAATAGGATTAGTGTAAAAACGTGATACAAGAGAGTCATCCTCTCCATCCTGCTGATGGTTCTCATCAACAGGTTTGCTCAGGAAGCTGTATCTGAAAAAGGAGAAAAAAAATACCTTAGTCCTTGGCAACAATAATGACAACGACAGCAGTTAATCTCCATTAAGTATCTGACCTTACTCTGGATGATTCAATAAACAAAATTTATCCTTATAGTAATTGTGTGAAAGAGGATGCAACTTTTTTCTCTAATTTATTAAAAAAAAAAAGGACCAAAAACATAATCTTGCATAATATCACAAAGTTATGAGTACTATCTACAGCTCAAGTTTTAAAACAAAAAAAATCTTTGGCTGGAGATCCGGCTCAGTGATAAAGAGCATGTACTGCTTTTATAGAGGATGTGGGTTCAATTCCTAGCACCCACAAGGTGGCTCACAACTGTTTGTTGCTCTAGATTTCATGGTCTTAACAGCTCACTTTCAAAGGAATGAAATCAGCCCTCTCCCCTTTCTCACTCTGCGGGTATTTTCAAACTTAGGTCGCCAGGCTTGATGCGAAAAAGTCTTTATTGTATTCCCTTAGCCATCTCACCAGCCTTGACTTTGACTAAATCTTTGATTAAAACAAAAACAAAAAGGACTTGCTACTATGTGGAAATAAATTATTAGTGGTTAAAGTCAATATAAAACACTGAAAGGAATTTTAAGCTGGGTTGGAGATGGCTCAGCACTTATGAGCACTGACTGCTCTTCCAAAGACCCAGGATGTGGCCCTGGCCCTCAAGACTTGTAACCGCAGCCCCAGTGGACCTGACATCTTCTTGTGGCCCCTGCGGGTACTGCATGCACACTGTGCACACAGAGACCTGTGGGCAAAGCACTCACATACACAATTCAAAAATCTCAAAATTTGAATTTAAATCTGAATATACGTACAAGAAGTTTGGAAGTATTTTAATGAAATATCAAATGCAAAAAAAAAAAAAAAACCCAAACCCAAAACCTCAATTATTCTGAATAAAAGAATACCAAATAATCTCTGTATGTTCACTAACGGAGAAGAACTGAATTGTCTTACAGTCACCACAGTGACCAGGAGACCAGAGTGACCCAAGGCCAATCCCTCAGGTCCACTTAGGGAAAGGAAGGATGGCCTCTAACCCTGGAATTATTAGTGTCCACCACCATCGCTGGCTGTTTCTTTGACAGGGTTTCTCTACACAGCCCTGGCTGTCCTGGGGCTCCCTATGTAGACCAGGCTGCCTCACACTCACACAGATCCACCTGCCTCTGCCTTTCAACTGCTGGGATTACAGGCGTGCACCACTATGCCTTTTTTTTTTTTTTTTTTTTAAGATTTACTAATTTTATATTTTTGAGTGTCTATATGAATGTATATGTATGTGCAGAGATCAAAAAAGGCACCAGATCCTCAGGAATGGTAGTTACAGTTGTGATCCACCATGAAAGTGCTGAGAACCAAACTCAGGTCCTCTGCAGGAGCAAAAAATGTTCTTAATGACTGAGCCACCTTTCTGGGCCCCCATTTACTCAATCTTGAAATGATTCATTTTTATTGTATGTGTATGTGTGCACAGATGGTCAGAAAGGGGTGGTGGATGCCCTGGAGAGTCACCATGTGGATGTTAGGAAGGCAACCCAGTCCTCTGCAAGAGCAGTGAGTGACTGTAACGGCTGAGCCCCTGTGTCAGCCCATTTCATTTTTATGTGGGTCACGGGGCTCAATTAAGTCCTTGTATTTTTAAGACAAGAACTTTACTGACTAGAGCTATTTCTCCAGCAGCTCCTATGTAAACTGCCAAAGTGGAAAACCTAAGTCAAACTGTTAAAAAAAATAATTTTTATTTTTTTATTTCGAGACAGGGTTTCTCTATGTAGCACTGGCTGTCATGAGTCACTTTGTAGACCAGGGTGGCCTCAAACTCAAGAGATCCAACTGCCTCTGCCTTCTAAGTGCTGGGATTAAAGGGGTGCGCCACCACCGGTTGGCTTATAGATTTTTTTCAATTACATATACGTCTGTGTGAATGTATGCCATGTGTGTGGGCCAAGAGAAAAAGAACAAAAGAGGCTGTTGGATTCCAGTTGTGAGCACCCAACATGGATGCTAGAAACCAAACTCCAATTCTCTGGAAGAACAAGTATTGTTAACTGCAGAGCCATCTCTTTCGCCCTTAAATTAGACTGAAGACTGATGTGTGGTGTGTACTTTTACTTGTTTATATTGTGTATATTGATTTTACTTGATTAAAATGGGTATCATTTTAATAATCATCACCGACTAACTATAATTAATAGAAGTGCTTGCTAAAACTGTCCCAAAAACATACATAAGGATCACAGAGTAGTTCCGAAGAAATTATCAGAGCTCCAATAATTTTAAGATTTAAGGTACTCAAGAAGTAATAACATAACATCACATCTATATAACATTCATCAATTTTTATCAAGTTTAAAAAACAAACCAGAAATATTATCAGAAATACCCTCAAACAGAATTCAGCTTACCTCTCTCCATTTTCTGGATACTCAGATGGTGAAGCTAGATCTTCTGAATCATGATTAACAGGAGAAAAGAGATTGCTATTGTTTAGATTTTTCAAAACCAACTTCTTGATGCTCTTTCTAAAAAGAAGAGACCAAAAGAAATAGAAAAACATTGAGGTGTGTACAAGCGCACCAGACATTATTTTAAAAAGCGAAGGCCAAAACAGCACTCTTGTATACCTACACTCATCTAATAAGTTGCATATGTAAAATTTTTAGTGGTATAATCACAACATACAGCCTCAAAAAGATTGCACTTGTTTTGAACAATAAAGCTGAGAAGATGCATAGTAAAGTGAAAAAGATCCTGGATGGTTGGTGCATGGCATGCACTTTTAATCCCAGCACTTGGGAGGCAGAGGGAGAGGCAGGCAACCTCTGTGAGTTGGAGCCAAGCCTGGTCTACATATCGTAGCATAGCCAGGACTTCACAGAGAGACCCTATTAATTTACCCACACAGACGGAGAACATACTTTTCCCCTTTTCTTTAGGGGACCCTGAGTTTGATTCCTAGCTCCTATCACAAAAGGCTACTCACAACTATTCCTGGAATCATAGGGGCTCCATCTTCAGAACCCATGGTTTCTACTTGAAGTTCCTACCTTGTTAAGTTTCTGCTCTGACTTTCCTCAACGATGAAAGTGTAAGCAGGACGTGTAAGCCAAATAAATACTTTCCTTTCCTAAGCTGCTTCTGGTCAGTGTTTGACCAGAGCAACAGAATGGGAAGCAGAACAAGGAAGGCTCTGTTTAACTACTCAGCACCATGCTATGAAACATATATGAACACATTGTCCTTGCTTTCAAAAAACAAAACAAAAACAAAAAAACCCCACTCACAACAAGGAACATAAAACCATCCTTTCTATCTTTTTGTGAAAAAGCAATTTCTTTATTAGGGATGTGTGTGTGTGTGAAGTATGCACATGTATGTATACAGGTACCCCGGCCAATGTAGAAGCCAGAGGTGGGCCTTAGATATCCTGCTTTACCATTTCCCACCTCATTTTGTTGAGACAGGCTCTTTCACATATCTTAGAGGTAAGCAAACAGACAAGAAAATGCCAGCAGCCCTCCTGGACCACTATGACCCATAGATTATAGACAGGTATGTGGCCTTGCATGGCTTCTTACGTGGGTGCTGGGACTTTGAATTCAAGTCCCCATGCTTGTGCAAACAGCCTTACCCACTGTACCATCTCCCCAGTTCTTAACCCATATTTCAAAAGAAAAGTTTTTAGCTTTATTTATGTGTATGTTTTGCTTGTGCACAGCTGGCGCCCAAAGGAGATCGGAAGACAATTTTGGATCCTTTGAAACTAGAGCGAAAGTGTTTGTAAGACACCATGAAGTTGCTAAGAACTGAACTCAGGCCCTCTGAGAGAGCAACAGGTACTCTAAACCATGGAGCCACCACCCCAGTCCCCAACTCCTTTTTATTTTTTTCAAAACAGGGCTCCTCTATGTAGCCCTGGCTACCCTGGAACTTGTTCCAAAGACCAGGCTGGCCCTAGAACACAGGTACCCAGCTGCCTCTGCTTCCTGAGTGTTGGGACTAAAAGTGTTCACCACTGCCCCCAGCTTTTCCCAACTCATATTTTTAAGAAAAGAAGCTGTGATAAACTTATCACCATTCATAAACAAAGAATTATAAGCAATGAACTAAAACAAAACCTACCCTTTTCAGATTGAGAAAAAAAAAAAGTTTGTGTGCCTGCCTGTGTCTGTCTAGCTACATATCTAAAATAAGCAGCCCAGAAATGAAACTGGCTGCCTCTTCATATCAAGAACCTGGTGTGTCATTTTCTTCACACCCTTCCCAGGAACATCTCAGCATTCTCCTCTCAGGTACCCTTTATGTGGGTTCTTCTACAGTTAGCAATGACTCTTCCATATTCTTTCCAGTTTTATTTCTTTCTAATTATTCTATTGTTGGGTTCTATATCCAAAAACAATTCTTATGAGAAATTAAAAAATACAGATTATTTTTAACCTGACCTTTAACATTTTAAAAAATCTTTTTTATACTGCTAGGTATCCAAAGAGGACCTCATACATGCTAGGTAAGTACTTTACCATTGAGTTATATCTCGAGGTCTTGATTATTTGAGTTATAAATAAAAAGGTAATTTCATAAAAACAAAATAAAATAATGAACACATAAAACTGAATCCTAGTCATCAAAATATTAAACTATTTTACTTGAGAATTATTAAAATAGCTTTTATTGCTTAAATAAAAATATTATTTTGTTTAACAACAACAACAAAACCAAACTCACTTGGGCATGAATGCTCCGTTGGCTAAGGATGGTTCATCGTCATCCAGCCCATCAAAGAGATGTGATTTGGCTGTACCTGTTGTTTGCAAAGCCTTTGGCCTGACTCTCGTGGCAGGGCGAGGTGTAAGTTTATAATGAGTAGGTGTAGTAAGAGCCTTCTGAGCTGCTGGATTGGTTGGTTTCAGTCTCTGAAAAAGAAAAAACAAGCAAACTTGGTGGCTTACATCTTTAACCCTAGCAGTTGGTAGACTAAGGTAGGAAGACTATTCCCTACTCAAGGCCAGCCTGGTTCCACAGAAGTCCAGACCTGTCCTGTCTATATAACAAGGCATTGTTTCACTGTCTCAAAAAACCAAAAGCAAAAACACAAGCACCGAGGAATGTTCCAGTTTATTTCAAATGTATGGCACTAATCTTAATCAGAAAAGCAAGCCCGGCCTAGTGACTCACATCCTACCCTTCCCATCACCCTTTTATTTTGAGACAGAGCTTCTTTATACAGCTTTGTCTGCCTGTAACCTGCTATGCAGACCAGGAAGGCCTTTAACTCAGAAAAACATCTGTCTCTGTCTCTCACATCTGCAGATTAAAGGTATACACCATTACATACTTTTAATGTCATCTTCTTGGAAGTATTAGTTCGCGCCTTACACCAAGGACATGTGTACATAAAATGGAGCCTCTGCAGCTGCCTAGATTCTGATTATTAAGACTAGGGTCAGACATTTGAAACATTTATTTTCCTACAGAGTTGGTATTTGTATTTATTTACCCATCTTTCCAGTTCCCACTTAAATTGACTTGTCAAACATCTTTTAAAAAAAAATTTCAGCCAGGCAGTCGTATTGCTTGTCTTTAATCCCAGGACTTGGGAGACAGAGGCAGACAAATCTCTCTGAGTTCCAGTACAGCCAATGGCTATACAGAGAAAACAAAAAACACACCGAAACATTTATTTTATGAGGATGTGTGTTCCTGTGCAAGTGTATGTCATGCGGGTAAAAAGGAGGCCAGAAAAGGGCACTGCATTCAGGTCCCCTGCAAGAGCAGTAACTACAACTGAGCCTCCTCCAGCCTCTGCTCTAACAGCCTTGAAAACAGATTTGAAAAGTTCTTTACAAGTAAAGATATACAAGTGTGTGTGCATATACACTTTTAATATGTTCTGTACATTTTTGCCTATAAAACCTCACTAGACGCAACAGTTTAAATTTATTATAAAACACACATGACTACTTATACTTATTTAAAAAATACAGCAACAAAAAACCCCTAAAATCTCTAGGAATTATTTTTCACATTAACTAAAATTTCATTCTTCAAGAAAAACTGTTGAGCATGGTCAGACAAGACTTTAACTACATGACTTCAAAGGTGGAGGGTAAGAAATTTAATGTTTACATTGAAAGACTGTCATGTCCAGTGTGTGTCCAGTGTGGTGGTGCATACTTTAATCTGAGCACCGAAGTGGCAAAGGCAAGCATAGCCCTGAGTTTGAAGCCAACAAAACCAAGAGTAAGACTGTCACAAAACGAAACATGAAGGTTGTCGTAATTTACTTTCTAGCACAGACTGTCCTAATGAACATTTTCAAGAAGGTTTTTGTGACCTGGTTGGTACAATGACTCAGCAGGTAAAGGAACTCAAGATTGATGATTGTAGTTTTGACTCCAGAAACCCACATAATGGGAGGGAAAAAAAAAAAAAAAAAAAAAAAAAAAGCAACCCCCAAAAGTCATCCTCAATTTTACACAGGTAAAATTGCAAATACAGACACACACAAACATATATGTCCACACATGTGAGCACATATAAAAGATGTTTTTCATGGCTTTTTATAACCTACTGTCCTTGCTCAGAATGTCTGAATGTATTAATTTCTATTATTCTTCTTCAAGAGAAAAACACTATCTTTTCTGAAATGTCTCATCAAATTCACAGAAGTGTACTATGCTTACCGTGTTTTAAAACTTTTACTTATCTTTTTGCGAGAGGGTCTCACTATATAGCTCTGGCTAGCCTAAAACTTACTATCTAGAGCAGACTAGTCTTGAACTCACAGCAATCTGCCTGTTTCTGCTTCCTGAGTGCTGGGATTGGCGTGTACCACCACACAAGACATATTTAAAAACTGTTATCAAAGCTCTCAGAAAAACTTGCCACTTAATGAATGTATAATTGTGCATGTTCATTTCTGTTGCTAAAATACCCTGACAAAAAGCAACTTAGGGTAGACAGGTTTGTTTTAGCTCACAATTCCAGATTACAGCGTATCTACCTAGAAAGGCACGACAGGAACCTGAGCAGTTATCACTTCATATCCACAATCAAGAGCAGAGAGGAATAAATCCACGCATGTCTAGTACTCTCATACAGTTTAGGGCTCAAGGCCAAGGAATGATGCTGTCCATTGTTTAGCTGCATTTTCCTAAACCAAGGAAATCAAGATACTCCTTGATTAGCAGGTAAGTCTACAGGCTAACCTGATTAAGCAATCTCGCAATGAGACTCTAAATGATGCTAGATTTTTGGCAAGTTGAGAAAATTAACCATTTTAACAATTTAGTAATTTTTACAAGGCTGTGTAACTCACTACTTAATTCTAGCACATTTCCATCACTTTAAAGACACTCTGTGCATACTAATTCCTCCCCATCCCTTGTCAACCACAAATCCACTTTCCCTATGAATTGTGACTTCTGGACATAGCAATATAAACAAAATCATGTAGCAACATGCTGGCTTCTTTTGCTTTGCATGCTTAAGGCTCACCCACGTACTCTGCTCCTTTTAATGGATGATGTCAATTATGTAACACTGTTTAATCACTCATCAAGAAGTTGGTTCCTCTATTATTACATTTACTATATTAAATTAACAGAGGTCTGATCTCCCTCCCTGGACAAGCTCATAAAGTTCTTTCTTTGGCTTTGTGTCCTTAGCACTAAACATGAGGCCTACCTTAGCATTGTTGGGCATCAGGCTGTATGGATGACATAGTAGTAACCTAATCACACAGCACTTTAGAAAGTGTCAAAGGAAACTTGGGAGCTAGCTCTATCAGTAAAGTACTTGCCCTGTGAGCATGAAGATCGGAGTCTGATCCCTAAAAGCCTTCACTCCAGCTCTAGACAAGTGGAGACAGCAGGACCCCTAACAACAGAACCAACTGCCTATTTACCGAACCAAACCATCTCTATTTCTCACAAGGGTGAAATGTCTAAATGTCTGGCACTATATATACTTTACTTGGAAATATCTATAACTGTTGTCCCTTTGGTAGATAGATAAAACTCATTTTTAACTCTGCCTTAAAAAAATAAAAATGAAAAAATTACCTCTTCTTTCTTCTTAGGATCTGACATAGGATTCCGGAAGAGAGGCGAGTCTCCAAAGGGTGAGTATGTTAGACTATTAAGGTGCTGCTGGAGAACAGCCTGCTGGGCAGCAGAAGCATTTGGATCTGTCAAAGCTATTCAAAAAAAGAAAAGGACAGGGTATGGGGAGTAAGTTCAAGGATCCAACACATTAGTATCAGAGAACTCAACACTCTTTAAGGGAATGAAATCTTTGAATGTTAAGATCCATTCAATGGTTAAGCAAAACAAGACCAAACTTAAAACAAAAATCCATGAATTAAGCAAAAGTAAGCAAAGATATGGAAGGCTATTTCATAACAGACATTACATATGAAGACTCACTATAACTAATAATCATGAGACAGTACATATAAAAATTATATTACATATAAAATTTACTATAACTAGTAATCAAATACATATAAATTAAAATAGCCTAGAAAAAAAGTTTTATAATTATCTGTCAATGGCAAATATTAAAAAACTTAATAGTTTTTTTATATTATAGTTAGTCATAGTCTCTAGAAACAAAAGTTGTTTTAGCTGGGTATGATGGTACATGCTTATAAAGCCCAGCATTCTAGAGGCTAGGACACAAGAATCAGGAGTTCAAGTCTAGTCTAGACCACAAACCAACTTCCAGATTGGCCAGCTAATTTTTCTCTCAAAGCAGAAGAATGAACATTGCCTATCAGCCACAGAAAATTCAGAGAGCAGACAAAAGCAACAATAAAGACTATATTTATAACGCGTAAAAATGTGGCTCATAAGCTGGGCATGGTGGCACACGCCTGTAATCCCAGCACTTGGGGAGGCAAAGGCAGGTAGATTGCTATGAATTCAAGGCCAGCCTGGTCTACAAAATGAGCCCAGGACAGCCAAGGCTACATGGAGAAACCCTGTCTTGACAAAACAAAACAACAAACAAACAAAAACATGTGGTGTTATAAAAAAAGAAAAATACAGCTGTGGTATTCTTCTGATGATAAAGAAATTGAATTATTCCAAAAATACTTATCAAATATTAAATCACCAATCATCTGAGAAAAATAAAGTTTTCCTCTTATAAAAATTTAGAAACATGCTAAAGCCAAAATATAATAATATATATTAAAAGAATTCCCTTTTCACATTATAAGTTCTTTTAATGGGGAAAATAAAAGCAGCAGCTGCCACCATCACCAGGAGAATAGGCAGTTATACTTAAAATGTATCAGATAGATCCACCTTAGTCCTACAAGTCTGTAGAGCTGGATGTATCCAGACAGGCTTGATGGCTCAAACCCATAATCATATCAGAGGAAGGCCATAAGGACTGCAGTGACTTAGAGTCCACTTGGGCTACAGAGAAAGACCCTGTCTGAAATATACAGCCACACAATGTATTACGTTAAGACTCTGTTGATATTCAGGGAGTAGTAAAAGTAGTGTCTGTCAAGAACTTGACACCCAGAGGAGATAATAAAGAGCATTTAATAATAAAGATAATAAAGAGATTTAAAGAGCCTACAGTAAATCACCTAAATTCAGACCAGTCACTAAAACACTTTAAGACTATAGACAAGAGTCAGCCATAGTGGCACATGTCTGTAATTCCAGCTACTTGGAAGGCTTTAAAACAGGAGGGATGAGTGCAAGGTTAGCCCAGGTAACATATTAAGATTCTGTCACGAATAAGTAATTATTAAAAAAAAAAAAGACTACACAAGCAAAAAATATACGCAAGTTATCAAAAATAACTTGCATAAAACAAAAGGTTATACAAGAAGACTAAGAAGTTCCAGAAATAACAAATCTTTTTCCTTTGGTTGATTTGAGGGTCTCAGACAAGCTAAGCAAACACTACCATGGTGGTATATCCCTTGCCAAGAAGTCTGTGTCTTTACTCATCATTTTGTTACTTGAAATCCTTCACCCCTTAAAAAAATCTAAAAGCTGACCTATAGGTCACACCTTTTATTCTTGAGCATAAGAATAAAAACAAAGATCTCCGAGATAGAGCAGTAAAGAGAACTAGTTGTTTTCTCAGAGGCCCTGGGGGGGCGCGGGGGGGGTGGGGGGGCGGGGAGGTTCATATGTTACGTATGTTCATATGTAACAATCATATGTTAACTGCAGTCCCAGGGTATTGATGCTCTTATGGGCACTGTGAGCAGGCGGTGCACAGAGATAGATGTAGCAAAGCATCTACATACATAATAATCGCTTAAAAATACTTAACAAACCCAAGCTTATTTAGAGGAATTTGTTTTTCAGGCTCCGTATACACACTTCAAACAAGATCCAGGAGCTGGGCGGCGCTCTATTACCACTTGGATCTCTGCAAGCTCAACGCCAGCCTGGTCTACAGGACAGCCAGGGGTACACAGAAAAACCCTGTCTTGAAAAATAAAAAACAGGGCTAGAGATGGCTCAGGGGTTAAGAACATGGCTGTCCTTCCAGAGGTCCTGAGTTCAGTTCCCAGAAACCACTTGGTGGCTCACAACTATCTGTAATGTGATCTGGTGTCCTCTTCTGGCATGTAGGTGTACATGGAGATAGAGCACTCATACATAAAATAAACAAATCTTTAAAAAAATAAAAATAAAACACAAACAACAGAGAAAGATTTAGGGTCTAGAAAGATGGTTTAGCAGTTAAAAGCAAGTGTTGGTTTTCCAGAGAACCAGAGTTCAATTCCTAACGCCCACAGTAGGCAGTTCACAAATATCTGCAACTTCCTGTAACTCCAGCTCCAGAGGACCTGATGCCTTTGGAGTACTTGAACATGCACATACACCTAGCATACACAGTGTGTGTGTAGTAGGGGTATGGCTCAAAGGTTAAGAGCATGTTACTTTTACAGAAGATCCAAGTTCAGTTCCCAGCATCCACATGGCGACTCAACAACTATCCCTAACTCCAGCTCTAGGAAAGCCAACACCTCTTCTGGCCTCTGCAGACACCGGGCACACATGTGGTGCACATGCTTCCATGCAGGCAAACACTCACACACACGAAAAAAATTTAAAGCCACAGATAACAGTGCTGACATGTGAGCAAAAACTAATGAGAACACTAGGGAAACTACTATTGCTATTATATATATTATATATATAGCAATATATATATTGCTATATTACTATTATATATATATAATATATGTAATATATTATATATATTATATTGCTATATATATATGTCACAACAATTTGAAAACATATCAAAGAATTATGACCAAATCATTAAAGGAATTAAAAAAAAAATCAAGTCTCTCTCTCTGTGTGTGTGTACCTATCTTCTGAGACTTTCTCTGTGTAACCCTGGCTATCCTGGCACTTGTTCTTAGGCCAGGCTGGCCTTGAACTCAAATCTATCTACCTGCCTGTGCCCCTGAGTGCTTGAAAAAACAGTTCTAGCATATCAATTCTGCTTGGCGTTAGGAGATTAAAAAAGCAACAGCTGGGTAGAATTTCAAAAGAATCAAGTCTGATACATCAAATGAGAACACCAAACTACAAGGACCTATAGGGATCCCATCACGACAAATCTGAGATTGAGACCTCCACCCAATGATGGCTGACTGTAAGACTAGCACCTTTTAATCAAGATTTTGTGACACAAGGTAGACATTCTAAAAGTTAATACAATTATTTACAAAAGGGCAATAATAGACAACCGAGCCAAGAGTCAAGTGTGGTCATGCATGCCTATGTTCCCAGCACGTGGCAGGCAGAGGCAGAGAGAATCAGGAGCTCAAGGCCAGCCTTTTTAATACAATATGAGCTACATCTGATCATCTGAAAAATAAGATATAGGGAATAGGGCGCCATATTTGATCAAGTAGGACCAACATAAAACAGAAGAATAAATGTGTAGTTACCTGCAGAGGCCACGAATGTAACTCAGCTGACACTGTGTCTATTTTGCATAATGTACTTGGTCTGACTGATCCTTACTCTGCAATATCAAAAGGATAGAGTGGCATGCAAGTACTGGGGTTTGGAGGCAGGAGGATCAGAAGATCAATGTCATTCTCAGCTACATAGGGAGTTCGAGGTCAATCTGAGATACATGAAATCCATCTTAAAAAAAAAAAAAAATTCCACTTCTCAAACTATCTGCTGACAGCTGGGCATGCGTGGCGAACACCTCTAATACCAGCACTTGGGAGAGAGAGGCAGAGGGATCTCTGTGAGTTTGAGGTCAGTCTGGTCTACAAAGTGAGTCCCGGACAGTAGGGATCTGTTACACAGAAAAACCCTGCCTCGAAAAACCAGGATAGACAGACAGACAGACAGATAGATAAAATAAGCAGGAGCAATTAAAAACAACAAGAAAACTACCCACCGTCATTCTCCTAACTTCACTGACACCCAACAGATAAGCTGTAAATCACAGATCATGAAAACTTAATAAGTCCATGGAAAGGACAAAAGCAACTATTGAAAAAAATGGCATCATTCATCAACTGAGAATTCATATTTCAACATTTAGGGAACTTTCTGGTTTTCAGACTACAACTTATAAGATGAAAGATGCTGGTAAATACAAACACAGAATTGCCAATAAGGTTTTATTTTTATTTTTTAATATGAATGGAAAAGATCACAAAGCAGAATCAAAATTTAAAAACCCTAATGAATTAAGGAACAAAAGGTATCTGAAAATTTTAGAATCAATTAGCAAACCCAGACTTTCAAGAAAAATCAATGTCTAAACTCATATGCCTGAAAAGAGAAACATTAGAGGAAATCTTTGGGGTTGTCGTGTTTGTTTTTTGAGATAAGGTAGCTGAAGTTGCCATGCAGCTGAAAAATACCTTGAATTCTTGATCCTTGTGCCTCAAGTGTCACTTACAGGTGGGTGCCACTACGTCTGACTTTTCAACTTGTTTTTAACCAAAGAACAGAAAACAACAGTAAGTCAGGCCATATCAACTATCAATATAAAGATATAAAAACAGGGAACTAGCTGACAGCTGATTCAGTAGTTAAGGGCACTTGTTGCTCCTGCAGTAAAAAACCCAGGTTCAAATCCCAGAGTCCACACGATGGTTCAAAACTGTCACGAGGACCAGGGGATCCGATTCCCTATGGTCTCCTCGGGCACCTGGCGTGCACTTGGTGTACTCTACATGCATGCAAGTAAAATACTCACACACAAAATATCTAAAATCTTTAACTATTTACATACATACAAGAAAAGAAAAAAGATAAGACTAGGGAAAGGCAATGATGGCCCACTGATAAAGGAACATCAATAAACACTATCACCTAGTTGACAAAATTATAAAAATACACAGCTTAAATTTATAAGAATCTCAAAATGTATTATAATATTGTGACAAAACAGCTCATTAATTTAGTCATGTAAAAACTCATTTCTGGCTGGGCTTGGTGGTGCACACCTTTAATCCCAGCACTCAGGAGGCAGAAGCAAGTGGATTTCTAAGCTCTGAGGCCAGCCTCGTCTACAAAGTGAGTTCCAGGACAGCCAGGGCTACACAGCGAACCCCCGTTTTGAAAACAAAACAAAAGAACAAAAACAAAACCTCATTTCTGGCGCCAGAGAGACAGTTCTGCAGTTAAGAGCAGTGGCTCTCAATTGAGTCCTCACTGGCAGAGGACTCAGGTTTGGTTTTCAGCACCCACAGGGTAGCTCACAACTATCTCCTTCAATTCAAGAGAATCTGATGCCCTCTTCTGGATTCCACAAACACCAGGCACATAAAAAGTGCACAGATGCACATGCAGGCCAAACATTCATATAGATAAAATAAAATTATAAAATCTTCAAAACCAAACAAAAAGAAAAAAAATAAACCAACCAACCAACCAACCAACCAAACAAAACAAAACAAACAAAACCAACCCAACTCATTTTTTCCCAACTCACACTATTAATGCCAGGTAATTCTAAGTTTTCATTTCCAGCTTAAAAAGATAGCTTAAAAAGATATTTACATTTAAAACTAAGATAATTTCCTTTGGTTAGAAATAGGGTAGTAGATACTGTAAAAACCAGGCAAGTACATTCATATGAATGAAGTATATAAGATATCACAACAGATAAAAGTAAACCTTAGGAAATTTAGCAAGTATAGAATGTTAACACTGGAGGGATAAACAAAACGGGAGATAGGCAAGAGCTGAATTGTCAACGGTAACAAGTTAAATTTACTTATGTTAAAATGAAACACAACAATATAAGCACATTACTTAGTGAAACAAACTTCAACATGTGCTAGATAAATTAAAAAAATAATGAAAGTGATTTCTAAGGGAGATCAAGCCTAGGAACAAGGAGGATCAAGAAGCTGGAATCTAAGCCCTTCTTTATTACATGGCTGTTTAATGATGTTCATATGCATACTGCTTTAGTAGAGATGGGACAGTAGAAAATCAAGTCAGCAAGCTCAGTATCAGCAAGAAATAAACTGTAAAAGCCTTCTAAAGTGACTGACACTTACCTACTGGGGCCTGGGGGGCGCCAAAGCCCAAAATGGCTGTCGTAGTATTAAATCCAGGGGCCCCAAAGGCTCCTGTACCAAGAGGCCCTCCAATCTTAGGTTGGTTGTTTCCAAACAAAGATGCCTGTCCAGCACCAAGAGCTACGGAGACAAGAGGAAAGAACAAGTGCCACAGAAGATCCTTTGACTATTGTGCCAGAGGTCAGTTACTTAAAGATATAATACATTTGGAAGCTTCATCATGACCAGTCATTTCAAGAAAAGAGCTAATGTGATAAATGCTGACTTCACGCTAGGCACTAGGCTGGGTACAATAGATGCAAAAATCATCTTTCATTGTGTTAGCTTCCTCAACTACAACATGAGACAACAATGGATAGCTTAGATATTTATCCTAATTATTAAATGAATAAACATTCTCACAGTATTTACAAGATGCATGGTACCTATTAGACACACAAAGTATTAACTAATGCCTAAAATAAGAACTTTTATTCCATTTAAGATCAGAGTTACAAATGTGATAAAAAGGAGGGTGGAAGCTAGCTATGTCTGACAGTATAACCAAAGCATTAACTACTAAAGTAAACAAATTTTCAAAGAATTAAAAAAAAAATCCCTGTATATTTCAGTATTTAGAAATATACAGTTGACCCAATCATAATGTCAACTTAAAAATTATTTATTTTTGTGTATGTGTGTTTTGCCTGCCATGTAAATCTATATACCACATGTGTGTTTGCTCATGGAGGCCAGAAGAAGGCATCAAATTCCCTGGAACTGGTGTTATACACAGCTGAGATGTTGGGGGGAGAAAAAGTAAAACTTTTTAACTATATAACATCTACTGAAAACAGCTTTAACTACGTAAACTTACTTTTTTCAAAAGGGCAAAAGTCTCATGATGTAAGAACTAAACATACTCAAGTTAGTACTTGAACTAGACTAGTTGTAATAAGAGCTCCTTCTTCTACCTAAATCCTGAAAATACAGATATACAACACTATTATTAAAAACAAAAGCTGAGTGGCAGTGATGCACCCCTTTAATCCCAGCACTTGGGAGGCAGAGGCAGGCTAATCTCTGAGTTTGAGGCCAGCCTGGCCTACAGAGCTGGTTCTAGGACAGCCAGGGCTGTTACACAGAAAAACGGCTCAAAAAATATATATATAAATAAATAAAGAGAGAGAGAGAGAGAGAGAGTGTGTGTGTGTATGGGGGGGAATAGAGAGATGGTTCAGAGTGTCTCTTGCGGAGAACCCAGGCGTGATTCCAGCACCCACATGGTGGCTTGAAATAGTCTGTAACTACAGGGCAAGGGACTCTGAAGTGCTCTTGACCTTCAAAGGCCCCAGACATGTACATAGTACACACACATACAAGCAGGCAGAACATTCATACACGTAAAGCTATAAATAGATCTTAAAAAGTTTTAATCTAATCCAGGTGCAGTGGCACACGCCTGTAATCTCAGTACTCCAGGAGACAGGCAGGTGGATCTCTGTGAGTTCAAGGACAGCCAAGGATACACAGAGAAACTGTCTGGAAAAATAAAAAACTTAATTTAGTGGAGAAATTAGTTTTTACTTAATTATTATGTACTGTCTGTGTGTCTTAGGAATCAAATTGTTAAAAGACTAGTATCCTAAACCTAAGCATATAAAAAAACCAAACCAAAATAAAAAACAAGACAAATCAACTCATATTTAAAGTTACTATCTGTATAGCCAAACTACTCACTAAGTATCTAAAGGCCAGTGCATTAGGAAAATATACTTCTGTTGAGGAATGAGTTTGAATCTCTATATCTCAAAAAGAAAAAAAAGAAAAAAGAAACTGCAAATGACACCTATTTAGCTCAATAGTATCAAGCTCAGCTAGGCATACTGGTACGTGCCTGTGAACTCAGCACTCTAGGAGGCAGAGGCAGGTGGCTCTCTGAATTTGAGGCCAGCCTGATGCACAAAATGAATCCAGGACAGCCAAGGCTACTCAGAAAAACCTATCTTAAAAAAAAAAATAAATAAAATAAAAAAAAAATCAAGCTTTAACTGCTAGTTCAAGTATAACACGATGAACTGCAGAGTTCAAATTTCAGAACATGTTCTTTTTAAAGCTTAAAGTCCGTTTTAGCAAATCTAATAGTCTTGGAACCTCTGTAATATTTACTTGCTAACTCTCACAATCCTAATTTCCACATATGATCTATTGCTACTAAGGTTAGTGGTCTAAAGTCTTCTACTGATTTTGTCTTTTAATTTATTTATATGGGGAAAGTATGAATAAGGAAATGTAATCTGCAGCCTATGAAAAATAATTAAGGCAAACATTAAACGTTATGCTATTAAATTATGGAATTAAGAGATAGTATCAGGAAGAATGATACTGAACATTTTAAAAGCTTGTACTAAAGGCAGAGACACTGTTAGTCACCTTTAAGATCCAGAATCCAAGGAGAAATGAAATCACATAAAATAAAACTCAAACATGGAAGAAAAAACATTAACTTGTCTGTAAGCAAAATTAAATGACAAACAAAACCACCTGACTGGAAATACAGACAGTACTAAGCTTCTGTGACTTTATAATGATCATTTAGCAGAAACTATGCTTTGATTTTTGAGTTACACGCTTTTCTCAGTGAACGATATCAAGCTTGATACTCTTGTGGGATGCTCAACAGCAGGTACATGAATATTCTAAACATGCTTAAAGTAAGCGAGGACAAGCTATGAGGTTTAGTAGGCTAACTGTATTAAACACATTTTCAACTGATAATGCAATTATCAAGATGTTAACACATTACAAATCAACGGGCATCTGTCAAGTCTTATGTTTAGAATTAAAGCCCCTTGGTAGTAGCACAGCAAACTTAAGACAAGCTTGTGCTACAAGAAATAGTTTGTTTGTTTCTTTGTTTTAAATGGCTGGGAATGTATCTCAGTTGGTAGAAGGCTTGTCTAGTGTGCATTGAACCCTGGGTTCAATCCATTAGCACCACATAAACAGTGTGTGGCAGCACAGGCTTTTGATCCTAACACTTGGAAGAGGAAAGCAGGAGGATCAAAAGTTCATGGTCATGCTTCATCTTTGGCTACACAAGTTTGAGGCTAGTCTATAATACATAAGAGTATCTCAAAACTATCTATATAAACATATAGATGTTTTGTGTTTTCTATCTATATAAACATATAAATAATCTCCTTCAAAAAGCCCCCTTTTATTTGCTGATAACAAAGCTATCATTATGCTGGGTGTGGTGGCACAAGCCTGTAATCCCAGCACTCAGGGGGGCAGAGGCAGGCAGATCTCTGTGAGTTTGGGGCCAGCCTGGTCTACAAAGCAAGTCCAGGACAGCTAAGGCTACACAGAGAAACCCAGTCTCAAAAAACCAGAAACAAAGCTATTATTAACTACAGGATTAGAAGAAAATATTGATGTATACTGTTTATGCTTTAGAATCATGTTTTCTTTTCTTTCTCTTTCTCTCTTTCACACACACACAGACACTACCAAAAAATAACCATTTCAAAACCTGTGGTATAATTTTGGCATGTTAAAAAGTTCAAAGGTTACAGGGCATGATGATGTTTGCCTTAATCCTAGCATTCCAGAGGAAGAAAAGACAGACAGATCTGTGAGTCTAAGGCCTGAGTCTACTACCTGGTGTTCCAGAACAGCCAGGACCACAGAGAGACCTTGTTATGTATAGTGGCACATATCTTTAGTACCAGCAAAAGATCAATCCAGAGCTAAGGAACGGACTTTGAATCAAGTATCTGAAAACAGCCAAATGAACACAAGGCAGAGGCAGAGCAGAGATTTAAAAAGCCTTTGTAAGGCCCAGAGTAGTACAACATGACTTCAATCCTAGCAACAGAGGAAGGTAGATGGCTGATTTTGACCTACTTAGAGAGCTGCAAGACAGCCAGGGCTGCATAGTGATAAGACGTCTCCAATATTAAATTAAAGTATTAGAGGCTGGAGAGAGGGCTCAGTGGTTAAGAGCACTGTCTGCTCTTCCAAAGGACCAGGGTTCAATTCTCAGAACCCACATGGCAGCTCACAACTGTCTGCAACCTCAATTCCAAGGGATCTGACATCTTCACACTAATGCACATAAAATAAAATTAAATAAATTGTTTAAAAAAATTAAAATACTAAGCTAAAGGCCAGCCTGGGGTGAAAGCTCAATTGGTACATGCCCAGCATGTAAAAAACTTTGAATGAATTCAAACTCCAGCACCTATAATCCACACTGCCCAAATTATCTAAGGCAAGTCCAGAAGTTTAAGACCAGACTGGAAAAAAATAGTAAAGGAGGGCACAAATAAAATTCTACCATTAAAAGCTATAATATATACATAATAATAAACACATTTGCTAAAAATAAGCCATGTTCAAATATATGGGACAGAAAGATTCAAATAACCAATAGGCTCACATAAAGATTTCCACTTTTACCACAAGTCACTGGAATATACCAGTTTCCACTATCACATATGCAAAAATGGAAAAGTGTAGTAAGGTATCTAGAGAAATGTTTCAGCTGTTAGCAATACTGGCTCCAAGGTCCAAGGCTCGGATCCCAGCACCCAAAGAGCAACTAACAGTCACCTGTACCTCCAGTTCCAGTGACCCGGCGTTAAATGGCCCCTGCTGACCACCACGAGCATGTGCATACACACATACATGCAGGCAAGACACCACTCACAGAAAGACAAGTATGTTTTGAAAAGAAAAGGTCCAATAAGCTCACGTGATAGCACATGCCTACAGTAGTCTCAGCTACATGGCTAGAAGAATCCCTCAAGTGTAGGAGTTTGTAACCTTGTTTTAAAAAAAATACAGAAAGGGGCATACATAAGATACAGATAAAAGGGAAGTGAGATTCCAACTCATAAAGAAAAAGCCAAACAACACAGAAAAGGTATGAGAAAATTAACACATCAAACAATGTAAAAACCAATGTAAAATGACACTGTTTTTGCAAGATAAATCAACAAGACCAACAAATAATAATATACATCTTTTTGTTTTGTATCTTTTTTTTTTTTGGAGACAGGGTTTCTCTGTGTAGCCCTGGCTGTCCTGGACTAGCTTTGTAGACCGGGCTGGCCTAGAATAAACAGAGATACACCTGCCCCTGACTCCCGAGTGCTGGGATTACGGGTGTATACCATCAGGCACAGCTATAACGTACATCTTCTAAATAGCAATTTTAATTTGACTTATTAATTATACAGTAACACAAATACAAAATTATGTAACAAAAATTTTCACTGAGGGTGTTTGCTATTAATACCAGAAAACTCAACAATTGATGGTACTAAAAAGTTAGATGAATTATGGCAAGTACAAATTATACCTGTGTGTATATATACACACATACACACAAATATTAAGCCATTATTTCGAAATGAAATCCACACACACGGACCAAAACAAGCTAATGTTTAAAAAAAAAAAAAAAAAAAAAAGAATTATAATGAAATGCAAAACATAGCCCACATTTAACTAAGATGAAACTTTAAGAAACGGTTTTCTTACTATGCAAATTTTTAGTTCATTCCCTTGAATCCCCGTTGCAGACCAAGACAACAATGCTCAGCAATGCCACCTTAGCCTGTTGTCTAAGCTAGCTCACGGGTACTCTTCCCTTGAAGAGCCTCATATTCTTAGAAGTGTTTTCTCATTTTTCCTTAATAAATCTGTATTTGTTCTGCTATAAAGACAAAATTCAAACCAAAAGTCACTAACATAAATATGAACCACATCTGCCTACCATGTATGGGACCCTGGCTTCAATCCTCAGCAGTGCAAAACATCTCAAGTAAGGTTCAACTAAAAATGCAACTAAAATCCCTAAACATAAAATGGCCATGTACAGATGTGTATGTGTAACCATGTTTGGAAAAAAAAAAAAAATTGCAGAAGGGGATTATGGACAAGCTACAGCTAAAAATCTAAATAGCTGATTACTTCACAGCTGAACTACTTGAACTTTTCATGGTAATTTCTGAACTGTTAAAATATTTTGACAATACTTATTTCAAAAAAAAAAAAAAAAAAAAAAAAGGTTAGCTGGGTATGGTGATACACTTTGAATTCCAGCACTTGGAAGGCAGAGAGAGGTGACTCTTTGTGAGTTTGAGGCCAGACCGGTCTACAGAGTGACAGCAAGGTCAACCAAAACTACATAATGAGACTGTCTCCAAACACAGGGAGGAAAATGGTTAACAGTTCAAAGGAGCATAGAAAAAGTGTCTATTAAGATGGTGTAGGAAAAAACATACCACAAAAGCAAAGAAAACAGAAAACCAGGCAGTGGAAGCAGAGATTTTGAAGTAAGTAGTTTTGCAACTAAATTACTATACAAGTGATCAGAGGACTAGGCAGAAGAAGCAAATATGTATACTTAAAACCTATTTTACTAGGCATGGAGAAAAACCCACCTTTAGGGACAACCCCCTTCCAAATGCTGAAAACAGGTACACAGGAAGAAAGGTCAATATTTTAAATGTACTGAAAAAGCTGGGCATCGTGGCACATCCCTATAATCCCAGCACTCTGGAAGGCTCAGGCAGATCTCTGTGAGCTTGAGGCCAGCCTGGTCTACAAAGACAGTCCAGGACAGCCAAGGCTACAAAGAGAAACTCTGTCTCGAAAAACAAAAACAATAACAAAAATGTACTAAAAAATAACTACGAACAGGAGGAAGAGGGATAAAAAGTATGCACAAGCTTTTGTAAAATTGAAGAGCATGTTATTTACCATAAAATATACTCTCTATGCTCTGTCTTACCATGAGGCTTAACTCATATAAACTTAAGACAGAGGGATTTAACAGTTATTATCACTACACTAACAATTCACACATTTTAAACTAAAACTCCCATATAGAACAGGACTAAAGGAGAACAAACTTTATGTGGAAAAGGTACTTTTTCTATAACTCAAAATCTACATTTTGTGAACTTAATATAAACATACATTTTATGACCTGGTAAAACGTAATTGCTAGAAATACTTCAGTAAATCTGTTTGAAAAAATGAAATCTATGCCTCATATTTATAGACATATGAGCTAATAAAATTCATAAACTCAAGTTGTATTATTACTTCCTAAAATTCATGCAAACACTTTCTTACCTGTCCCAAATCCTGTACCAAGTCCAGTTCCCAGAGTCCCGGGTGCTGGTTTACTTCCAAAAATACTAGTCCCACTATTATTTGTGCCAAAACCTAAGGAGAAAAAAAAAGAATGAGTGGATTGTAGTTTTAAAACAACTCTTAATTTTCTCTAAAAGGGAGTTTTAACACAAACTAATCTTAAGCTTTGTATCTTTAAGTTATTAATATTAACAAATCCCAAATTATCAACTAATAAAACATGTTAGAAATTTCTGACACCTGAGCCAGGCAGTGGTGGCACACACCTTTAATCCCATCACTCAGGAGGCAGAAGCAGGTGGAGCTTTGTGTTTGAGACCAGCCTGATCTACAGAACAAGTCCAAGAGAGTTAATAAGGCCACAGAGAAATTCTGTCTTGAAAAGCAAACAAAACAAAAAAAATCCTGTATAGCAATTTTTGTTTCAAACTGAAAGATCTGACATAGACAGTAATGCGAGGTGCTTCCACAAGGTCACACTATATAAATTCATAGGAACACTCTAAGGCTCGGCCAGCTTTTTTCTTCTTCTTCACCTTTTGAAGAAGGTTTCACAGAACTCAAGCCTCTAAGTAGCTAGGCACTAACAGCGGCTTTTAACCACCGTCAACCCTCTTCTCTCCAAGTGCTGGGATCACAAGTATACATCACCACTACTGTCACTACTGTAAACACACACATCTATAACCTATCAACAGCCTATCTTGAATTGAACAATTTCTTCTTGTGATGATGAAAGGTTGAGCAAACCGCTCTTCCTTAACTAAGGCCTGCCAATTAGAGAAACTCTTAGAACTAACTCCCTGTTAAAATTCACAGGTATCAAACAGTATCAATATTGTGTTACTGTTTTATCTTTGTTAGTGAGAGCACATTTTAGTATTCCTTTTGATGAAATAGCAACAAAACAAATAATTAATGAACCATTAATTTATAGTGCTAAGAAATGATCAATCATAAGCCAAGAAATTCTTGTTCTAAAGACATTTAGTCATTTAAAAATTATCATGGAAGCTCAGTGTGATGGCTCATGCTTGTAATTTAAGGTCTTGGAAGACTGAAGCCATTGCATAGCAAGACTGTCTCAAAAAGAGAGAATAAAATAGAGGAGAATAAGAGGAGAAATGAAACCTCAGCAGTAAAGTGAGTACTTTGAAGTAGTTAACAGTATCACTAACAGGTTTGTTCTTTGTTATGTCAATATCTGGTTGTTAAACAATGAAAATAATCTTAAAACCAAAGGGGAGAAAGTCTGAAACCACGCATATTTCTGTCACTCTAAAATCTAAGCATATAATCTAATTCAATCTCAACAAGTAATCCATGTGTTGATTAAAGTTTTTCTTCAATAGTGTTAGCTAACACACACACACACACACACACACACACACACACGCAGAGTATTGCTCACTCAAGCACAATCAACCTAAAATTTAAAAAGAAAATTTACTTAAAGATACTTTCTCTTTTAATTAAAATTTAAAAGAACAGGATCACAGTCCTATAACAGAAAACAAGCTACTCAAGGACTATCTTAAATCCACAGGAGAAATCTAAGTACCAACTTTACACTGTTTATACCACACATTTCTTCCAATTCTCCCTGACTCTGTTACTTCAAAACAATACTACTAATTAAATATAATTCAAATTCGGCATATAGCTAGTGAGGCATGGCAGATAAAGATGATTTCATACTGAAATCAGTGAGCATGAGTATAAATACAACCTTGTAATAAAAAACCCACCACAGAGGCAGGTATGGTGGCACACAACCTTTAATTCTAGAACTTTGAAAGGAAAGGCAGGTGGTTCTCCTAAGTTTGAGGCTAGCCTAGTCTACATAAGTTCCAGGCCAAACAGGGCTGCATAATAAGATCCTGTCTCAAAAACAAACAAACCTCCAAGAAAACCGACTATCTGTATAGCCTGTACAAAAAACTGTCATTAAAAAATAAACCTTCTGAGCTGGTGAGATGGCTCAGTGGTTAAGAGCACTGTCTGCTCTTCCAGAGGTCCTGAGTTCAATCTCCAGCAAGCACAGGGTGGCTAATAATCATCTATAAAGGGATCTGATGCCCTCTTCAGGTATGTAGGTATACATGCAGATAGAGCACTCCTACATTTGACAAATACATAAAAAAGGTAAAAATTTTTAAAGGAGGTATAAAAATCAAATATGAGTCTAAAAATAGACATGTAACAAGTCTTACATGTCTTTTCCAAATAACTCCTATTTTGTGAATACACTAACCTGATAATGCTTAAACAGTCTTTTTTCTAGTAGGTTACAAGACCACCTAAAACCCACTAAACATGCTGGGAATTTGAATCAATGGTAGAAGCCTTGCTAGAACACAAGCTCCTGTGTTCTATCCCAACTTGGCCATCAAAGGAAACAAACAAAAGGACCAAGAGCTCTCTAAGGAGAGTTCTAACTGCCAGGCCAGTAACACTGGCAGTAACATTACTTTGTACACATCTTCCCAGAAAAATCAAACATTTCCTAATGAAGATTCTGGCAACAAAATGTTCATCAAACATTTGGACTACTAATTCCCTTGTCAATAAATTTTGTACATCTTACACAATGTTGAATGTCTAAAAACATAATCATGGATTATGATGCTTCTTTTAAACTAGTTAAAATATTTCTAACACATCTAAAAAGAATAAAGTTCCTTTTTAAACAATTTCCTCAATCTTATCTCTATTTTCTTGATTTTTAAATAAGAAACAGACATTCAAAACTTTTAAGAATACTTGTGTTATTGCTCTTTTTAGGACAGTCTCATCTGTAGCCCGGATGGCCTAGACTAGAAACCATGGCTCCTGCTTCAACAGTTATAGATTATAGGCATTAGCTTCTACACACAAAACTGCCAGAATAATCCTCTAATTCAGCAAAGCTTTGACTTTCAGAAAGGAATCTCCTTGTTTACTACAGCCTCATGTATGAATAGAATGGGATACTTCAGACAAATGAGGTTCACATATGTTAATAAGGTAATCCAAAGAAAATGAAAGCCTATACTAAATATATTAAATATCTCCTATCGTGTACATGAATTTAAAAAATCCTTCCTTCTGGTACCTAGGATCAGGCTACAGCTTACCTGAGAATTTTAAAACATTTCCAATCATATGAATCAGGAGAATGATGTGTGGTATAGTCAGTGTAACTTTAAGAGAGTCAAACCTGCATTTTATATGTACCAAAATTGGAAGTGTTTGTATTGGTTCCTAAAGTCAGGGTTGGTTTGTTACCGAAGAGCCCGCCACTGGTTGTACCAAATGAAGGAGCACTGGTTGTGCTGGTTCCAAAAGTTGTAAGCTTGTTATTGCCAAACAGGGTCTAAAAGGAAAGTAATACAAGAAAATTAAAATAATAAAAGAAATACAACCGGGGCTGGGGAGATGGCTCAGCGGTTGCCGAGCAACGATTGATCTTCCACAGGCCCCAGGTTCAACACCGAGCAACCTCATGGCAGCTCCCAACTGTCTGCATCTCCCTGATCTGACAACACCCTCACACAGACATACAACCGAAAGCAAGAAAGCTTGATTCCCAGCATACATCTAATAAAGGGTGGCTCCCAACGACCTGCACTCTGGCACCAGGGACCTGACAGCTCTCAGACACCTGTACTCATGCATCCACACATAAAACAACAGAAATTAAAATAGTAACAGGGCTGGAGAGATGGCCAAGCGGTCAACAGTACTAACTGCTCTAGAGCGCAGTTCCAGCACCTGTGGCAGGTGTCAAACCTGCCTGTAACTCTAGTTCCAGGGGATCCAACGCCTCCGGCCTCTGAAGTACGCTGATATGCACATACCGACACCAGACACACAACACAGAGAATTAAAAATAATGAGAGTGCATCCAAATAAGCTACACTCCATGGACCAAATGTATAATGAAAATTTTAACTTTTATGAGAAGTTAATACAGATGAACATAGACAATCAAAAGATGTATGAATCCAAACAATATTATAAGCACAATGCCACTAACACAGAAAATTAACACCTCAGCAAACAGGGATTTCAGTGACTCAAAGACAATACTAAGGCAATCGAATGTTTTCATTAACCAAGTGTGCTAATTGGCCTGATTCCGCATTTGGAAAACAGTGAGGAGGAAGACCATGCCTCTTTATTAGAGACCAGAGAGAGGAAAAAATAAAGAGGGAAAGAGAAGGAGAAGGAAAGCGAAGAGGCTTTGTGTATGCTAAGCAAGCATTTGAATGCTACAGTACATCCTCAGGCCTTGTTTTCTAAATTTTTGAGCAGGGCATTATGTAGTCCGGGCAGGCCTTGAACTCTGTGTGCCCAGGTTGAGCTCAAACATCCAATGCAGTCTTGGCTGTGTCTGAGCAGCCCCTCGCGGTACTGGGATCAGAACTGGGCCTTGCTCACACCAGCCACCATTTCCTGCCCCGGCTTGCATTAAAACTTCTGTAATCTTTTTCACAAGTGGTGCTATGATATAAGATTTAGCACTGGTTTTTTTAGGTTTATGCATTCCAAAACAGTACTTCTACAGTTAAACAACTTACTCAACAAGGTAAATAACTGTTGTACCTCCAACAGAAAAACAATAATAGTTACAGCAACTTGATCAACTCCAAGAGCGTTTACTTTCCAAATACCATACCAGTTTATCTCCCAAAACACAAAAATGAAATAATAAACAAACAAAAATTTAAAAAACACACACACACAAAAAGGAAAACTGGGAGTTAAAATTATCTAACTTGGGCTGGACATGGTGGTACAGGCCTTCAATCTCAGCACTTTGCAAGTAGAGAGGGGTAGGTGGCTCTCTATGAGAAGCCACTCTGGTCTACATAGCAAGGCTGGTGCTTGCCAGGGCTTCAGAGTGAAATCCTATTTAAAAAAAGAAGAAAAAAAAAAAAAAAAAAAAAAAGCTGAAGAGATGGCTCAGCAGATAAGAGCACTGGCTGCTCCTCCAGAGGTCGAGTCCAATTCCCAGCAACCACATGGTGGCCCAAAACCACAATACTGGAATCTGATGCCCTCTTCTGGCGTGCAGGAGTACATGCAGAGAGAGCACTCACATTAAATAAATAAAATCTTAAAAAAAATAAATCTGATGTAAGCAATCTAAATTAAGACTACATACTTTAAACACACCAAATAGATTTTAAGATGTAAATAAACTTTGAAACTTTTTAGAGGGGGCCTGCAGTGGCAGAATGCATTAAGAATAAAACAAATACACAAAAAGATTTTATGCTGTACATAATAAAAATGAGCAGTGGTGGTGCAGGCCTTTAATCCCAGCACTGGCAGGCAGAAGCAGGTGGATCTCAGTGAGTTTGAAAACAGCCTGGTCTACAAAGCGAGTCCATGACAGCCAAGGCTATCTCGAAAAACAGAGAAACCTTGTCTTGAAACTCGCCCCCCCCCAAAAAAAGAGCAGTGTTACTTCTCAATATAAAAATTAAAACTATTTTCTTTCTTTTTAAAATTTTTTATTTAAATGTGTATGTTTTGCCTACATGTATGTTTGTGTACCATGTGTATGCCCAGTGCCTCCAGAAGCCAGAAGATGGTGTTGGATCCCCTAAAACTGGAGTCAGACAGTTGTGAGCTGCCATGTGGGTGCTAGAAATCATGCCCAGGTATTTTGGAAGAGCAGCCAGTGCTCTTACCTGCTGAACCATCTTCCCAGCCCTTAACAGTATGTTCAAAAAACCCCCAGGACTGAGGTAAGCCAATGCAGTAACTAAAAGCAAACAATGGGGCTGGGGACGCAACCCAGTATAGTATAGTGTTTTCCTAGAATGCATGAGACCCAGGGCTTAGCCCCAACACTTCACGAAACTGGGCACAGCAGAAAATGCTGCAGGCCCGGGAAAGCGGGGACACGATAATTAGGGATTTGGGGCACACTAATTAGTAGCACATGCCTGAATCCAGCACTAGGTAAAGACTCAGGAGGAGCGAAGTTCCAGCCAGCCTCAGCTACCTGAGCCCCTGAGAGGAAGACCAAGAGAGGATCTGGCAAGATGGCTTAGTGGGTAAGGGTACTTGCCATCAGGTGACCTGAGAACCATACAGCAGAAGGGACTGGACTCCCACAAGTGGTTTCTGACTGCTTTGTGCAGTGTGGTAAAGGCATACATACACAAAATATAAATGCAAATATACTAAAAGATTATATATATGTAAAATTAAAGAGGAAAAAATTAACATATAGATATTAAATTCTTGGGAGACAATTTCTGTTTTACATATTCCTTTAACAGATTTTAAAACTTCAAGTTACAGTCAATTGTGAATACCTACCGAACCAACTGCACCAAATCCAGTACTGGGCTGCCCAAAGAGACCTGTTCCTGTTCCAAATGCCGTCCCAGTGCTGGTGTTTGTAGATGTTCCAAAAAGACCTCCTGGCTGTGAGGCTTGGGTTACTCCAAACAGGCCCTGGAAAGGGTAATCTAGATTAAATAAAAACCAGTTCATAACAGTATTTGTTGTTGTTGTTGTTGTATTTTTTAACTCTAGATTGATAAAAAATAGTCACCACTGTTTGTTTTATTTTTGGTTCTTTCAGAGACAGTGTTTCTTTGTGTAGCTTTAACTGTCCTGGACCCGACTGCTGACCAGGCTGGCCTCAAACTCACAGAGATCCACCTGCCTCTGCCTCCCTGAGTGCTGGGATTACAGGCGTGCACCACTGCGCCTGGCGTCACCACAAAATTATCCAATTTTGTTTATAAACAAAATTCTTGAACATTTCTTTGCAACAATCCTAAAAAAGCAAGAATAAGGCAGTTTTTCCAAAACAGCCATTTCCAGCACAACGAGCTTCAGGTCCTGGGCACGTATTAATGCCTTCTATGAATTCATGTGCTCCAAGGTGTCGGAGTACATAGGGAGTTCCAAGAGTTACAAGATTCTGCCATCAAAACAATCAAAAGAAACCACCTCACCTTCTTCTCATCACTTTATAAACTAAGCATAGCTCACACCTAGAATCCCATCAAATATGAAGCTGAAGCAGGGAGATGATGAGCTGCAGGTCAACTGACCACACAGGATCATTAACAGCAGCAAACAAAACACAATCAGGAGTTTTATAATTCCAGGTATTTGATTATTAATGACATAAAGGATTTAACCTCATTCCTTTGCAGATGATAATCCGCTGTGGCAGTCACACCATCAAATTAGTTGTCTGTAAATGTGAGGGTTCATTTCTTTATTCTCATTTTTACTCATATGCTTCACTGAATTGTTGAGGTTTATCTCATGCAGCCCAAACTGGCCTTGAATGAGGTATAGATAACACAATCAATGCTATCCTTAGGCTCTTGATCCTCCTCCTCTCAAATACCAAGATTATAGTATGCTCAGGTCTATATTTTGATTCTTATAATGCCAATAACCACTGTCTTTACCTGCATTATTTTCTCTACAATCTCATCCACATACAGATATATCTGGACCATAAATACATGCAATGGACCAGTTTCCATAACTCCCTCCAACATTCTCGTATTTCATATTCTCATATTTTCCTCCTACTCCCTCTGGATCAACGCCAATGTCCCCAGGCATATAGCCTCAAAATAGCAACCTATAGCTCACTAAGCAAGCTCTTAATGATAAGCTATGCTCAAAAAGGAAAAATGACTTATCGAACAAAATCTCAATGTACTCACTGAGCTGAGACAAAAAATCCAGGTCTTCATTACTGAAAGATTTGTCTTCTTTCCCATACTTATTAACCTGAGTTCTAAAGAACTGCTATGGAGACAGCACTAACAAGCTTTAAACATGACTACTAGTCCCATTACTTAGCTTCACAAATAAGATATGGAGTTAACCAAGGGCCCGTTTCCTTACCATTGTATTGGTGCTCGGCTGTCCAAGGGTGCTGGTATTACCAAAGGAAAAGCCAGTACTTGGAGTGGTTGTAGCTTGGCCAAATGGTTTGCTGAAGAGACTGGTGGTCTGCTGATTCTGTTGGCCAAAGAGACCGCCTGGATTGGTTCCAAATCCAGTTGTACCTTTCAGAAAAAAGATTTAAAGACAGACTAAATAAATGACTCATCCTTTAAACAAAAACAAAACAAAACAAAAAAAAACTCATCCTTTGTGAAATCAACTTTTCTTCTATAAGGAAAAAATATTCAATCTATGTTTAAATTAATCTTGATAGAATGAGGCTTTTTCTTTATATCACTATATCCAGCTTAGTCTCTTATACATAGTACTTAAGAATAAATGTGTTCAACTGGGCGTAGTGGCGCATGCCTTTGAAGAGAGCTAGATTAATCACACTTCTTGGGAGGCAGAGGCAGGTGATCTCCGTGAGCTTGAGGCCAGTCTGGTCTGTAGTGTCCAGGACACCCAGAAATACAGAGTGAGACCAGGTCTCCAAAAAACAAACAAACAAAAGGAATTAAATGTGTTCTATGTTAAGTCAGAAAATACCAAGTTTTTCAACATTCAATGTTAAATGCAAATTAGATAAATACTATATTTGTGTATGTATTTCTCTAGAAAGCTATGGAAACTTTGTTACTTTTGTTTGCCTTTACAAAGATAAACTGGTGACTAAGGGAAAAACCTGGGAAAGAAGAGATCTTTGGTTTTTAGTTTTTGACAGGGTGGCCTCACACTTGACTATGTAGAAAAGATAATCTTAATTCTTGATTTTCACCTCCCAAGTCTTGTACACATAAACTACCCAGGGCAGCTACAATGTAAGCTTTGTATCAGAACTTGCAAAAGCAGAATTTTTACCAAATAACTTAGTCTTCACCCTAAATGCTTTCACATCCCATCCTGAATCAACTCAGTTACGTAATTAATCAGGGACACAACTCTGATTTAATGATTGATAATATACCGCTGGGAACTGAAAACAGGGCCTTATATATGACTGAGCTACACTCTCAGCCCCAGCCCTTTTAAAATCATCCTTGTCATACTGAAGTTACAATAGCTTTTTGTTTTGTGAGACAGGGTTGTTCTGTGTGTCTTACGCTGTCCTGGAACTCACTCTGTAGACCAGTCTGGCCTCAAAATCAATGACCCACCAGCTTCAGTCTCCAAGTGCTAGGATAAAAAGCGTACACCACAATCAGCAACAACTTTTCTACTACTCTGAACAAAGTAGTAATCTTCAGAATGATTCTCTACTCATAATCAAATGAGTTCCTTCAAAATAAATCTCAAGTGTTTCCCAAGCAAATAAAAAGTCACCTCTTGCTGGGTGATGCGCACATACACATACCTGCAAGCTTAACACTTGAGAAGCAGAGGACTGCCACAAATCTAAAGCTACCTTAACCTATGTAACATGTTCCAGACCAGCCAATTTCACATTGCAAGAGTGGCTCAAAAGTCAAGTTAAGATCCATCCACAAAGTCTCATTAAACACAGCCTAGAGTCCCCTCGAGTTTCTAACACTCTAATCTCTTCAGCAAAAATCTGAATTTTGCTGATCCTTCTGGCTCACACGTAATCCCAGCATCTGGAAGGCTGAAGGACTGCTTTGAGTTTGAGGACAACTTGAGTGAGAGTAAGACGCTGCTTCAAAAAAAAAAAAAGCCTCTAAAACCTTAGGGTTTTAAGACTCATCGTTTTAAGTTAGCTGATTTTCCCTAAAAATACAAACAGCCAGTTCTTCTACCTTCTTTGGGTAGGTTATTACTCAAACATCACCTTCTGAAATGGACTCTGTAGACACCTTCACTTACAACTGCCCCTCCCTACAAATAAATACCTCAATTTTTATCCACAGCTCTTGCAATAAAGTGACAGTCATGAGTTAATTCTATTTGACCATTCATTTTGTTGTTGTTGGTTGTGGGTTTTGTTGTTGTTTTTGGTTTCTGAAGACAGGGTTTCTCTGTGTAGCCCTGGGTGTCCTGGAACTCACTCTGTAGTCCAGGATGGCCTCAAACTCAGAGATATATGCCTTCCTCTGCCTCCCGAGTGCTGAAATTAAAGGCATGAGCCACCAAAGCCCAGTTTGACCATTCTTCTTTATGTTACAATAAAGTGCTTACTAGTTCCAAAGGCAGTTTTGTTCTGACCATATGAAAAGGCTGAATTAGTGGTAGAGGAGCTGAAGAGTCCTGTTGCACTGGACGTGGCTGGAGAAGACCCAAATAAGCCAGCCGTGGTACCTGCTCCCACTTGGTTCTGTGGGCCTTTCCGGTTAGCCTGATAATCCTCCAAACGAAGTTCCTGAAGGTTAAGTACGTTACCAAAATTAGCATATGGCAAAAAAATTACTTAGAAGAAATCTATGCAACAATCTCTTACAGAGCAACATAACTGATAAGTACAATGTTGAAGTACAAAGCATAAAGTAAGTGTCCCTCTATGGAAAATTCAGAGATTGGCAAAAACTGAGCAGCCAAGACGGGTTAATTTTGTAAGGAAGGGACTGTCATGAGGGGAGGGAACAAGAAGGGCATTTGGAATGTTGGATACGCTTTGTTTCTTTTTGTTTTCTCCATGTCACTTGATATGAATCCTTTCACTTAAGTGAAAAATGTATTAATCTAGATTTTAGAATTTTGTATAAATTTACTAAAAACTCATTTGTACCCAAATGTATTGTCACTGCCATGTTACTATCTAGCCAGAATAGAATAAGAGACAAGATGTACACAGTACACCTGTATGTGTGTGGAGATTATTATCCCAGCCTAAAATAAAGGTGTTCATAACAATACATAATCTTGAAAAAGCACTCTGACTAACGTCAGGCTTTTTGTTCAGACCCAATGTGAAGCACTTGATCTTACAAAGACTCACAAACATGTATGTTTTTATGTATAATCAAAACAGTCAGCTGATTTTTGGTGCTTCGTTTTACTGACCTCCAGTGACTTGCTTTCATACTCTTTCATAGCAGTAATACACTGATGCTTGGTACTGATGTTAGTGCTAACTCCAGCTTTGACCATAGTATCCGTCCCAGTGGGCGGCTGCAAAGAGAGACAAAGACACCATCTAAGCCCAAGCTTCCATGTTTACTTTCACAGACACACTTCTTCAATCACTGAACTTTAAAAAACTATTCCCTATTTCATTGTTTTGTAACAAGATTGGGCCAAGGGCTCAATATAGCTCAGTGGTGAGCGCCTGCCTAATGTGTAAAAGCTCGGGTTAAACTCCCATGCGCCTCACTACTTAAACACCGTTTAGGAGGGCATGGTGGCCCGTACCTAGAATCCCAGCACTCCAGACGGGGCCCTGAATACCAGGCCAACTTGAGTAGGCTACACAATAAACCATCTCTCAAACAAACTAAAAGATGAAGGTAGGCACAGTGGCACAAGCCTTTAGTCCTAACATTTTACAAGTTGAAATAAGATCACTTGAGAACTGAAATTCAGACCAGCCTGGGCAACATGTAAGACTCTCATGGCAAAACCAAATTGTTTTCAAGAATGCTTGATTAAAATACATGGCAACATTTCTGATTTCTCCCATGTATCACGAATCTTCATTTTTGTCTGTTTGTTTTTTTGAGATAAGGTTTCTCTGTGTAGCCTTGGCTGTCCTGGACTCACTTTGTAGACTGGCCAGGCTGGCCTCGAACTCACAGAGATCCACCTGCATCTGTCTCCCTGAGTTCTGGGATTACAGGTGTGCGGCACCTTGCTCAGCTTAACCTTCATTTTTAAAGATTAATTTTTATTATTTTTAAACGTGTGTAGCCATGTGTGCCTGCACGCAGATACGTACATGAGTGCACAAAGGCCAGAGGCCTTAATCTCTTGGAGTTAGAGAAGACAATTACATTTAGGTGCTGGGAACCCAATTCAGCACCAGATGGTGGTCCACAACCATCTGTTACTGCAATTCCAAGAGATTATGAAACCTTCTTTTGGCCTCACTGGGTACTGGAATGAACATGGTGAACATTCACACATGCAACAAATATTCACTCACATAAAATAAAAAACTTAAATTCTTATTTTTTAAAAAAATCAAAAATATAATATGCATTAATGGAAATAAGAACAATCTGACAAAACATACTATAAAGAAATACACAAATGGGGAAAAAAAAAAACCCTCTGTAATACATACATTAAATTTAATGGTAGTTCCTGTAGGTGCTGCTGTGAAACTACTTGGCCCAAAGAGAGAGCCAGATGTGCTACCAAAAGGATTAGAGGTGGTATTTGTAGTTCCAAAGAGTCCTCCACTGCTAGTACTGGTTCCAAAATCTGTAAATTAGAAAAGTGAGAACAGCAAACAGCTTAATGTTTAACACAGCTTGGAAACACAGCAGGATAATAGCAGCAGTGCTTTCACAGTGTCAAATCTTTGTAAGAGTCTCCTGAGTTGGGGCTGAAGCGATGACTCAGCTAGGTTAAGAGCACTGACCGTTCTTCCAGAGGACCCAGGTTCAATTCCCAGCACCCACACGGTGGCTTGCAACTGTCTGTAACTTCAAGATCTGACACCCTCACACAGACATACATGCAGGCACATAAAATAAAAACTGAATAATTAAAAAAAAAAAAAAAAGATTCTCCTAAGTAAATACATTTAAACTATATTTTACACGGACATGTTTCCAGGCGACAGCTTTCAAAGGTAACAAATCCAAATCCACGGGTTAGCTTAAATGTGCAGGTAGTTCTTAGATATTATAGACAAGACTAAAAAGAAACAGTACTTTAAAAGAATGAATGTTGAATGAAACCAGCTTTGTGAAAGACATTATCATAACAGACATCATTAGAGCATAGTTTGTTTTTATTTAGATATAATATACATGCACAAATTATCAAAATATTGGTCATGTAAGTGGTCCTATTCAAGCAACCAAACATAGATAGGTTAACATAAAATATGATCACTTGGGAGCTAGGGAGATGGCTCAGAGGTTAGGAGGAGCGGCTATTCTTCCAAAGGTCCTGGGTTCAATTTCCAAGAACAACATGGTGGCTCATAACCATCTATAATGAGATCTAGTGCCCTCTTCTGGTGTGCAGGCAGGATACTGTACAGATAATAAATCTTTTAAAAAAATGTGATCACTGCTGAAAAAATTTAAAATCAGAGGCCATTATATTGAAAGTAACTGAGAAGCAGGATCATAATTCAAATGCTTAGGAAGCTAAATGGGAAGGATTGCTTTCAGTTTAACACTAGCACTAACCACATAGTGAGCTCCAGACTCGCTGAGGCTACATAGTGAGACAGTCTCAAAAATCCAAAAAGAAAGTAATATAGAAACAGCAGACCCTAGCCAGGTGGATCTGTGAGAGTTCCCAGCCTGATCTATGTAGTAAGTTCCAATAGGCAGTGTTACATAATAAGAACCTGTCTCAAAGAACAAACAAAAAAAGTTTTTGATAGTTATGGTAGTTCGTGCCTATAACCCAGTTCTCAAAATGTAGAGATAGAGACCAGAAGTTCAAGGTCATTCAGAAGAGACCAACTCAGTCTGGGGAAAAAAAAATTATAAAAAGCCAAGCTCTAACACACTCGTTTATAATCTTAGCAGTCCATAACCAAACATGGGGAGGCAGGTCTAGGCGGAATTACCTACCAAAGGCAGCCTTGGCTAAGAAGGAGACCCTGTCTCAAACCAAGCAAGTAAATAAAACCTAACACAGAAGAAATGAATGACTGTTGGATGTAGTGGCACACATTAACCCAGGCACTCAGGAGGCAGAGGGAGGCAGACCCTGAGCCTGGCCTACAGAGGGAGCTCCAGGACAGCCAGGGACACGCAGAGAACCCCTGTCTCAGGGAGAAGAAGGCAGGCAGGCAGGAGGCTAGCTGTGAGCTGCCATGTAAATGCTGGCAACTGAACCTGGGTCCTCTGGAGAACATCCAGGCCTTTTCCCTGGCCCCAACTACCTTTTGTAAAATATGAGAAGTCATACATACAGTGCCAGAAATGTCAGTGAACAAGAAAAATTTGCCTGCCAATACTTAAAGTGATATCCTAATAACTATTATGAGCATTTTGATTTTGCACTGGCACATTTCTAACTAACTCTAACCCTAATATATAGTTTAAAGTTAGTAGGAATGTCTCTTCTGAATTAGCACCTTAAGAATGCACTTTTAGTGCTCACTTCGGCAACACAGATACTAAAAATGGAACGATAGAGAGATTATTAGCATGGCCCATGTGCAAGGATAACACCCAAATTCATGAAGTGTGGGAGAGAGGGATAGGGGAAGAAGAGTGCAAACGGGAGGAGACGAGGGAGGGGGCCACAACTGGAATATGGGGTGAATAAATTGTAGAAAAAAAAATAATAATAATAATAGAAAAGATCTGCATTTTAGCCTGGTCTACAGAATGAATTTCAAGATAGCCAGGGCTAGACAGAAAAAAAAAGCCATCTCAAAATAGATAGATAGATAGATAGATAGATAGATAGATAGATAGAATGATAGATAGAAATTTTGCATTTCATACAGCATGTTTAAATATTTCAACATCTGACCAGATATGGGGGCACAAGCCTGTAAAACCAACACTTGGGAGGGAGAGTCAGGTGAGGTCGCCCAGGGCTACATGAAGCTTTGCCTCACTCACAGACACACTGACAGTAACAATGTTGGTTAGTTAGCCACTCATATATTACTGTGCTCTTGTCCCATAAACAGCTTCAGCTCATAGGGCACACTTAGTGGCTGCCTTAAAGCTACTACAGAATAGTACTTCTACTTCAGACATACATGCAAGCAAAACAACAATGTACATAAAATAAAAATAAATCATGTTTTAAAAAAAGAAAGGTGGTTTTTAATTTCTTTCTTTCAAGCCCCCATCTCATTCTAAGAGATATATTTACTGCCCTCTTTTCCTGGTTTTGACTACTTCGTGGGAGACGAGATAGGTGAACATAGAGCAAAGAAGAGAACACATTCAATAAACAAATCAAACATTAAAACTATCAGAAGTACAAGTCCACAGAATGATGCCCTACTCACTCCCAAAGCCAGTTGGTTTGTTTTGTGCAAACGCATTGTTCTGGGATGAGAAAAGACTGCTCCCTGTACTTGCAGTTCCAAACAAGCTATTGGATGTTCCTGTTGATGTGCCGAATCCAAAGCCAGTGCTTGTGGAGGTTGCCGGCTGGCTAAATGAATTGGTACCAAACAATCCTCCTGAAGAGATGCAGGGGGAGAAAACAGTTTTATATAGACAGATTACAGTCACTAAGTGAAGTTCTATGGCAACTACATAAAAACCAGCTTTTCTTCCAGACAAAACCCTTTACCTGGTTTGGTCTGTGAATTTCCAAATAAGCCTCCAGTATTGTTGCTAGAACCAAATGCAGATGTTCCAAAAGCTCCTCCACTGGTAGTACCAAAGCCAGTATCTGAAAAAGCAAAATTCAGGGTCAATAATCAGAAAGTTTTTAACATTTCTTAAACACTCTGCATTAAGTATGACCACTAATGCAATTTGAAATCTTTCTCAAATTTCATCAAAATTCTCATCGGATAAAAATCAAGCCAAGGTATTTTACTCATTGTCTCCACAGGAATATGTCCTCTAAATCAAAAGGGGTAACTTCCCATTACCAGAGGGTACATCCCACTGGTGGAATACCTACCACACATAGACCCTGGGTTTGGTCTCTAGGGCTATAAAAAAGTGGAGGAGAGGGACCCCAAGCCTGGGGAATGGTGCTGCCCATAGTGGGCGGATCCTCCCCCACCAATTATAATGTTTACAATAATCCTCCCCAGACATCCTTACATCTAAAACTAAGCTTACTGATGTAAGCATAAGTTTACTGTGTAATTCAAATGCTGATTTCTGCAACCCTCGAATCTGGTTGCAATCCTTGTTCTGAGAATCTCCTGTCTCAACATTATGTAAACATTGCTCCCCAACTGTCCCCTGATATCAATAAAGCAGCCAATCATTGAGCATGGGAGAGAATAGGGCTGTACTTCCTTCCCTCCAAGAGAAGAAAAGATAGAGGGAGGAAGTCGGGGATTCAGCCATGAGCAGAGGTCCAGGAGACGTCAGAAGATTCAGTTGTAGCAGGAAAAGCCATAAAAGAACAAGTACCTCTGGGATTTACGCTGTGAGGAAGCAAGATTAGCTTAGAGGGTTAAGAATGAAGTTAAAACTGCTCAGTTGTTGTGGTGTGAAGCTTATTAAACAAGTAATATAAGGGTCTCAATTATTTAGGCAATAGCTGGGGTAAGTAAGAGAGAAACAAGAGGAACAAACACAATTTTATTAAAAAAAAAAACACTAACAATTCTCAATTATGTCAAATTAACAGTTAAAACTAACCATCACAGTGGTTCATGCCTGTAATTCCAGTACCTGAGAAACTGAGACAGGAGGATTGAGAATTGGAGGACAGCTTGAGCTACATAAAGAGTTCTGAGACGGGCTGGAGAGATGGCTCAGAGGTTAACCTGCTATTTTCCCAAAGGTGCTGAGTTCAATTCCCAGCAACCACATGATGGCTCATAACCATTAATACTGAGATCTGGTGCCCTCTTCTGGCCTCCAGGTGTATATGCAGGCAGAACACTATAAATACTTAATAAAGAAATCTTAAAAAAAAAAAAAAAAGAGTTCTGAGACATTTCAGGCTACAGTGATATTATATTCTCATCTAGAATGAGATCTGGTGACCTCTTTTCCCATGCAGGCATACATGCAGACAGAACACTGTATAGATAATAAATAAATAAATAAATAAATAAATAAATAAATAAATAAATAAATAAATAAATCTTGTTTAAAAAGACATTTTCTCCTCTTTTATTCTTTTTTAAAACTTACTTTGTCCAAATGTTGAAGTTGTGCCAAAGCCTCCTGTGCCACCCCCAAAGGGGGTTCCAAATGTTTTGTTAAACATCTTCAAAACGAGTGTTTGCTTCAGAAAGCTGTAAAAGAGAAGTTATTCTTTGAGACAATAAATTTGTTTCAAGGTATCTACCATTCTACAAATATTAGTTATGCCCATAGAAATAATAGCATGATACTCTTAATCAATATCCTAAAACCTCAATGATAAATTAAACACTATGAGATATTCATTAATCTGTACTCTTCCTAAAATGACTAGTACTGCACTGTGATAGTAACTTTCTGATCCTACCAAGGACACTTTCATGTGTGTGTTGAGTTGCTGGGCAATTTAATTTTAATTTTTATTATTTTCAGCGTGTGCAACCCTGCGAATGCCACAGCACATGAGAAAACAGAGGGCAGGAACAGGTCTTCTTCTATCACGTGGCGTCTGGGAGCTGAACTCATTCATCAGGCTTGGTGGAAAGATGACACATCTCACCAGCCCAGCTCACTTAAAACTTTCACCTAATTTTTGTTTTACTATCACAATGCAAATCAGTACAGACAGTACACATGAATCTGTGAGTTTGCTCCCCAGCACTGAACATGGTGGCACACACTCAAAATCTTAGCACTCTGGAGGTGGAAGCAATGGGGAATCATTCAAGGTCATCCTCAGCTACACAGAAGGTTCAGTCTATGCTACATAAGATCCTGTCCCAAAACAAAAACAAACCTTCAAATCTATGGGTAGTTTTTAACAAAAATACAGAAGAAAGTTATACAGCATATGATAGCATCAAAATTATAAGCATACCGTTATCCCAACTATCTGAAATATTTCCCTGGCCAGAGCTGGACGGACAGCTCAGCAGTTAAGAACATTTAAAGGCAGAGGCTGCACAGCTTCTGTAATCACCATTTACTTTTCAGTAGTGAGATCTACGTTAAGTTCCCTAACTTTAGCCAGATGTGGTGGCACACTGCCCATGACAGGCTACACAGAAAGACCTTGCTGGAACAACAACAACAACAAAAAGCCAAAAAGTAAATGGTAAATTTTATTTATACGTGTACTACCACATTTAAAATTTTTCATTTATTTAGGTTTTTGTTTGTTTGTTTGTTTTGAGACAGGGTTTCTAAGTAACCCTGGCTGTCCTAGAACTCACTCTGTAGACCAGGCTGGCTTCAGAAATCTGCCTGCCTCCCAAGTGCTGGAATTAGAGGCGTGTGCCGCCGCCGCCCAGCATACCCAGCGTACATCTTTAAAAATTCTATTTCATAACTAACACAGTTTGGACGCATGGACCATGAGTCACTCAAAACACAACCAGTTATATTGATTTTTTTCCAGGCACCTCCTTTTTTGGGATGCAGGGTTAGTTACAGTACTTAAAGTTATATAAAGTTTAGATTATAAATATCAATGTTAAATGTCAAGAGATGTTTCATTGCTACTTACCTTTATCATTACTTTTGACATGTGCTGTCTATAAACATACTTTAATCATATTCATCCCTCTCGTTCCCATTTCTTAACCTTATCCCTTCTATATCCCTATTAGTCCCCTTTTACTTTCATATGTCTGTCTGTCTCTTTTTTTTTTGTTTTTCAAGACAGGGTTTCACTATGTAGCCCTGGCTGCCCTGGATCTCAAGAGATCCACCTGCCTCTGCCTCCCAGATGCTGGAATTAAGGGGGAGTCCAACCATGCCCAGTATTTTCTAATTCATCTCCACACACAGCAATCCTTTTTTTTTTTTTTTTTTATCATCTATTACAACTTATTCAATTTGTATCCCGGCTGTGGCCCCCTCCCTCGTCTCCTCCTTCACACTCAGCAAGCTTGTTCATGTAAATCCGAAAGCTAAGCAAGGCGCATGCCACTCTTTAAAAGGTGGTTAATAACAATTTTTCCTCTGTGAAACATACCCTTCAAAGCATTTAATTGTACTTTGGGCTTTTGCTACAAGAGAGTCTGCACACTTTAAATCCCCCCCCCCCCCCGTGTGTGTGTGTGTGTGTGTGTGTGTGTAAGTAATAAGAGGCCTGGCTATCCAAGAATCTTTTGTAGACCAGGCTGGCCTTGAACCACTGACATCATCTGCCTCTGCCTCCCCAGTGCTAGGATTAAAGTGTCACCAGGCCTGGCAAGATGATCAGGAAAGAGTTCAAGAAGCTTAATTAACAACCCTAGGTACTCAGTAAACTTGAGGCCAGCCTAGGCAGAGGTGCCATCACAAAAAAAACCTAAACTAGTGAAAAATCATTCATTTCCTTACTCTGCTGTGTAATACCACTGATTCAGTGAAAACTGCCCACCCTTTACCCTTGCTGCTGCCAAACAACCCAATTCACTTTACAAACCCCAGTTTCAGTATGTACCTTTTACAAGCCTATGCTAACTATCTAGTGATGGCGTCCTCCATAGCACAGTATAAAGTCTTAGTACATACGGTCATCTTGACCCTTACTTCCCACGCTAGACACCGGGAAACACTAAACCAGGAAGACTTTCATTAGCCTGGAATGAAAGCCTTGGACCAGCTGCTGTACTAGCAGACAGCCTTCAGCTGTCAGTCCTTCTCAGAACTGCTTCCACTCAAGACTGCCTTATCCAAGGTCGTCCTTCCTTCCTGTGACGGTGTAATTTCATGGCCAGTGCTAGAATTCTTGGGACTCAGTATAACTCCAAAGGGCAGGTAATTTCAGCTTTTAAAATTTTTGTGGGCTAGGTTAACACCTTCACCAAGGTTGGCTGATACAACATCACAGTGCTACAAATATAGTTTAGTGGTAGAGTGCTTGTTCAGGGTCCTAAATTCAATTCTCTTCTACTACTGAAAAAATAAAAAAAAAATAAATAAAAATTCAGTACATAAAAATAAAGACAGCATCACACTGGTGAGAAGGTGTTAATGGTTGCCTACTGTCTGTAAGGCCCTACGGTCTCTCCCATTTCCACGTATACTCAAACATCATTTCCCACTTCTTTCTCACTTCTCTTACAGGTGATGATATCAAGAAAATTTCCTAAACAACATCTAATGACTATGCCCAGTTCAAAGTCTGCTGCCAAAGGCACTCAACTTTATCCCAATGAACCTGCCAACGGACAATTATCTATTATGGTTGATGTGCAGGGTACAGACATCTAAGGCCGCCCTCAAACTTTCCATGTAGCTCAGACTGACTTTGAACTGCTAATCTCCCTGCCTCTATGTCCCAGTGAAACTGTTTGGGTTTGGGGTGGGGTAGGATTCCAGGTGCCCCCACCCCAAACCCAAACAGTTTCTCTGGGTAACAGCCTTGGCTGTTCTGGACTTTGTAGACCAGGCTGGTGTGCCAACCACACCCGGCTGAATTCCAGGTATTTGACACTATTTTTGAGACAAGATCACATTTAGCCCAGGGATTAAAGGCCAGAGCTACCACTAGCTGGCAATTTTAAACTTTTTTTTTAAGAAGGAAGATAAATAGAAGCTGCTCTATAAAGTAAAGAGCAGGAGGTGTAGAACTCCCACTAGTCCAACCCTCCAAAGCAGCTTAGGGGTTTTAGGGAGGTTGTCTTCCCCCCCCCCCCTCCCAAGACAGGGTTTCTCCGTGTACCCGTCTGTCCTGAAACTCTCTGTAGACCAGGCTGGCCTTGACCTCACAGAGATTCACTTGCCTCTGCCTCCCAGGTGCTGGGATTAAAGGTATGAGCCACCACCGCCTGGCTAGCTCAGGGTTTTTAATTGGTGTGAAAATCACTATGCTAGATTAGAGGCCTTCAAATTGGGACCCAAGCATCTAGAAGTTCAAGATTTATTTTTTGGCTGATCCATGGACCCCAAATTTCTTTAATAAAACTACAATGGCTGGACCTGGTGGTACTACCTATAATATAATCTCAACTTCTAGAGAGGGTGCAGAAGAGGACTCCAAGTTAAAGGCTTTTCTAGGGTACAGTGAGTTCAAGGCCAGGCTAAGAGACTTACACCCTAACTCAAGTAGTAGAAAGAGAGCTAGGTTGGGGCAGTGGCAGCAGCCCACATCTTTAATCCCAGCATGTGGGAGGCAGAGGCAGGTGGATCTCTGAGTTCCAGGACAGTCAGAGCTACACAGAGAAACCCTGTCTTGAAAAACTAAAAATATGAATAAATAGAGAGCCAGGTATACACCAGTGACAGAGCATTTGCTGAACATATACTGTGGCCCTAGGCTCAATCCCCAGTCAACAACAAAAAACTAGAACCAAGGCAATGGTCCCAAACTTTATGAACTCTCATTGCATTCTTCACTACCACCCAGTACACTTAAGACTGTCCTTAGTGAGCAGCAAGAAGTATTTAGAATATTATTTCTCAAAATCTTTTTACTACTCTGTGTAATTGTTTTTCCAAATTCAATTAGAAGTACTTAAAAGAACTTAGGCACAGTGAGACATGAGTTGATTCAAGGAAAAACACTTCTGTTATTACTTTGGATAGCTATTTTCTTTGTCATGGAATACCAGTATCAACAAATGAACAATGAACCATGGCTAACAACCAGAACCACAGATAGAAACTCTACTTTAAAAGAAAACAAAGCAAAAATTAGACTTTTAGAAACTTGTCTAGAAGCTTATCAGCTACCACCCTCCTTTTAAAATTTGTATTTATTTTTATGTGCATGGCTGTTTTGCCTACATACATGTCTGTGTGCATGTGTGCTTGGTGCACAAGCCCAAGAAAGAGTGTGTGATCCCCAGGACTGTAGTTACAGGGGGTTGTTTAGCCACCACGTAAGAGCTCAAATGCAAACCCTAGTCCTCCAGAAGAGCAGTCAGTGAGCTTAACCACAGAGATCTCTCTCTCGCACCCCCTCCTTTTCACAAAATACTTGTTTATTCAATGTGCATGGCCACCCTGTCACTTCTGCGGCCTGGGGCAGGTGGAAGCCGGCAGGGTCACTGCCTTCCCTGAGACTGCAGTCACAGACGGTGCGCAGCTCCTAAGCACAAGCCACATCTCCAACACCCTCCTTTTTCCCAAAGGCAGCTTTCATTAGTCCCAGGCGGAGTCTCAAACTGGATTATTTTGCCAGGGATGACCTTAAACTTCTGTGCTGGTTAGTTTCTACCATCAACTTTACACAATCTAGAATCACCTGGAAAGAGAGAATCTCCCGCCACTGAGGAGTCCAGACTAGCCTGGCCTGTGGGAAAACGCCTTGTGTGATGACTGACCCAGGAGGGCTCAGCCTACCTACTAAAAAGCAGCAGAACCCTCATGAAGAAGTGCTGTACAGTGAGAACCAGTGGGCCAGCCGGCAACAGCTGTTTCAGTTCCTGCCTTAAATTCCCTCACAGATGGGCTGTGACTTGGAAGTGAGAGCTGAAGTAACTCTTGCTTCCCCCAAGACACTTTTCGTCATGGTATTCTTTACAGCAATAGAGAAGTTCCCGCCGCCACCTCCCAAGGGCCTCTGTCACCAGGTCTGTTTTATCAAGTCTGCGGATAGAAACCAGGGATCAAACATTACACTAACTAATCTGCTCTGTCAGCTCCCAGCTTCTAAACTTCTTGTTGCAGGACATGGTGGCTCAAGTCTTTAGTCCCAGGGCCCAGGGAGGCAGAGGCAGGCAAATCTCTGAGTTTGAAGCCAACCTGGTCTACAAAGTGAGTCCAGGACAGCCAAGGCTACACAGAGAAACCCTGTCTCTTAGAAAACCACCACCAACAACAAATTTGTTGTTGCTTTCAGACAGGATCTCACTGTATCCCTGGCTGGCCTGGAACTTCATCTGTATAACAGGGTGACCTCAAACTCCCCAGAACTGTAATTGGAGGCCTGTGCCATCACACCCGTGGCTGAACTTCCTAAGTGAGAATACTGAGGTGGATCAATATAGTAACAACTGTTAAGCTGGGCGCTGTGGCGTGAACTTGTAATCTCAGCGCTCAGGGAGGCAGAGGTAGGAAGATCTCAGCGAGTTCGAGGCCAGCCTGGTCTACAAAGCGAATCCAGGACAGCCAAGGCTACACAAGAAACCCTGCCTCAAAAAACAAACTAACTAACTAACTAACTAACTAACTAACTAACTAACTAACTAAC
>NW_026595471.1:0-11724 GCF_907164565.1 Psammomys obesus | reverse complement strand
CACACACACACACACACACACACACACACACACACACACACACACACGATGCATGTAAGTAAAGCAATGTGCATGTTCTCAGGTCCCTGTATTTTAATACAGTGTTATTTTTCTCTGTAAAGAAAATCCCGAATAACTGTGGCACTTCACTTTCGGTTTTCATACTGCAAAATTTTTCATTGTTTTTCTTTTCAGTGGGATCCGGGAGGAGGGAAGGGGGGAAGTTGTGAACTAACCTCCCCTCCCCTTAATTCTGGAAAAAGGGGAACAAAGCATAAGCTTGTGATATTTGGACTTTTAAATCTCTATGCCTGTGAGTACCTAAGAAGGGAAAACAAATTAAATTGCAAACAGAACTCGCCAAACAAATTTTTATTACAACTGCTAATACTGCAGATTCTTATTAAATTTAGGTTCTGGAGTTACAGGAAAACACAAAGTCCTGACCATTATTGCCCTTAAGTTAAGGTTTTTATGCAGGAATGCAGAGAGCTACAGAAATCGTCCTCCTCCCCAAAGACCCGGAACACATCTCTATGCAGGGCTTCATGTCCTGTGGTTTCTAAGGGGCTTTTTTTTTCTAATGGAAATCAATTCCCTCCATATTTCCCAATGCTTCTCTCCACTTCAAGAGTTAGACTTAAGATTTCTCCTGCATGTAAGGGAAATTATGGGGACTTCTCTGATTTAAAAATATTATTTTTAAGCTAGCTCCACGGACTACCTAGCTGGGGGCGGGAAGGGGGAGAGGTACAAAAAATAAAAATAACAAAAAAAAAAAAAAGAAGAAGAAGAAAAGAAACCAAACAAAAACAAAAACAAAAACTTGCTACACAATGCTAAAAGTACTACCCCCAGAAAGAATTCCCTTCCAAACCTTTTACCAGCACAATAATGAAATAAATCACAGAAGCAAACCCCCAGTTTCCGACTGGTGACGTGTTGCGCAAGAGGGCGAGCCCTAATTCAACATACAGACGGCTCCCATGCTGAACTGCCTCTAGATTTAATGAAGTGAATAGGAAGGAAGTCGGGGGGAAAAAAAGTGTACAAATAAGAAATTAACACTTTCCTTCCCTACCTACATGGCGAGGCACAACTACAGGGAAGTTTGGTGAGGTACCTCTTTCCTTAAAGGCACACTGCACTCATTTGGCTCCGGATGTCACGAAAAACCCCATATGGTGCTAAAAAGCCCCAGCCAAGTTAAAAGAGTTAAGCATACTTCAGCCTGCGGGCGCGCGCGCCTGTGTGTGTTGTGTGTGTGTGTGTGTGTGTGCTGTTGCCGCTGCTGCTGCTGTGTGTGTGTGTGTGCGCGCGCGCGCACGCGCGCGCGTGTATGTGCGCGCGCGTCCTTTTTTCTTTTCTTTTTTTTTTTTTTCCTGAATGAAGCTGGAAATTACTTCTTCCTCCCCTGGATGGCAACCTTCTCCCCCCCCCCCCCCCTCCTTCCTTTCTCGATCTCCTTTCTTTCTTTTTCTTTCAATTTTGCTTAAAAGAAAAATACGTCTCCACGGAACAGGATGTGCATGCACAAGCCAGGGAGGGACAGGCTTGCTCTCCAGTGATTCCTAAGAAAGCAGCGGTTCCGACAAGGATGAGCAGGAGGCAGCCGGGCGGGAACAGCTGCTGGGGAGCCGACCCTGGAGGCTTGCAGAGCACATGGCAGCCCCGGTAATCAGCCACACGTGCTAGCTTCCATCGTGGCCCTCTGTCACCCCGACACTGCCAGCTACATCTTTCACTGAGTGACGGAAGGTCTAGAAAGCAGGCATTATGCTCCTTCTCAGCCAAGCGGTGCGGTGGGGGTGGGGGTGAGGGGGATGATGTGGAGTTACACGTGACATCCCCCATGGCAGCGATTGTGCATAGGTAAACAGGGGTGTGTGAACAAAAAGCCACTCTGCCCATTGTTCCCACCCTTGCCTCTCTCAATACACCAGGCTGTGTGGCAGGGCTGGCTCACCGTGGCCCAAACCATCTCTACAAACATGTAAAGCGGCAATTCTGGAGATCACTAGGCTATAGATGGTAAATTCCTTGGATGATAAATGGATAAAAAGAAAAGAAAAGAGTGTTCTAACACTAAGTCTGGTATATTTGTTGTATTTCTTCCCTGACAGATTTCTTTTTTTCCTCTGGGTGGTGGTGTGGGAGGATCCTCCTTTGAGAGAGAGATAGAGTAAGAGAAGAGAGAGATAAAAACACACACACACAGAGATAGACACACACACACACACACACACACACACACACAGACAAAGACAGACCTAGAGAGGTGCAGACCCACAGATAGGACAGGCAGTGTGTGTGTATGTATCTATATGTATGTATGTGTATGTGTGTGTGTGTGTGTGCGTGTGTGTGTAAACCAGGCTATGCACTAAAGAAAGGATGTGAAGAAAAACTACAAACCATAGACTGGTGCTTTCTGGGGAAACTCACATCTCTAAAGCTGGGGGTGAGGTCCTAAAAGGCTCAATCTCTGTCAGCCTGAGACCCTGAACACTGAGGACACAGACATGACCCCTCCCCCCAAACCTGAAGAGGAATGCTAACAACTACAACGCAGGATTTTAAAGAAAGGCTGCAGTTCTATCCTGAGGCATGTTCTTATAACAGGAACATGAAATGGTGACAGCAAAACTGCTGCGGTGCCTTTCAGTCACCTGGTGGCAAGAGCTGGGGGCAGATTGAGGACTGGGGACAATGGCTAAGGCTTCCAAAAGCCAAGCACTAAGAAAGGTGTACCTAGAGCTGAATGCCCTCCAGGGAAATCCTCCGGACACCAAGGGGCAAACACTGCGAGCTGGACAGGAGCTCAGTGGTCACCTAGGCTGTGGAGCAAGGAGCCCTGGTGTGTGACAGCTGCACGAGATTTTGAATGCACTTCCCTTTACTGGCATGTGCACTTAAAATGATGAGAACCAAGCATCCTCTAGGTATTCTTAGTAAAACACAGTGTCTTTGAAAAGCCAAATCCTGACTCCTCTATACACTGAGCAGCAGAATCCCAACAACTGCCCTGCAGGTCCATGCCTGTTGCCACTGCCTCAGCACTGAGCACAGAGACTGGGACATTTTGGCAGCTTTCCTTTGGAACTCAAAGCTTTCAGTATTCCAACAGGTGGCACGCTCAGTCTTGTCCAGCCCAATGCCTACAAGCTCGCTAAAGAATCCCCACAGGTTCCTTCTATCCATTGTTACTAAGGAAATGCCCATGGTGTAAGAAAATACCACACAGAGAGCATATCCGTTCTCAAAGGGTCTGTTTGCTAACAAACGCCTCATGTGTTTAAGGGATGGGTTAATCTGAAGGCTAAGGAGCTCACAAAATGGGATTCCACCCACGCGATGGTACGACAGATGACATTTTTCACTCAATAGACAGACCCCTGTTAACTTCATTTGGAGAGGGTCTAGACAAGTTACCCAAGCTGATCTTGTATTAGCATTCCTCCTGCCTCAGGCTCCAGAGTGCTGCAATTAAGGACACTGCAACCAATTCACTTACTTCCAGCTTTTGCTGTCAGGCAACTTGAAAGTCAACTGTGTTGTAGTTCTCCCTGAACTGCACTTAAATACACAAAGCTAGCCCTAGACCTAGCAAGCAGCCTTGGCTTAGTTCATTTCTGGTACAGTAAGCTTTTCAGTTTCTGTTTAACAATCTCAGGTCACTATTAGAGCAAAATGAACCAAGGTGCTTTCTTAGCTCCAGTGGCATACGGAGTCATTTAAAGAGCCGGGGTGGGAGTGTGGGGCAAAGAGAACTGAGGTATGTAAGTACATCGTTTCAACCAGAAAAATCACCAAGAACCCACTCACAGGCTGTGTACGGTGGCACACACTTGTTATCTCAGAATCTGTGAGGCTCATCACAAGTTCAAGGCCACCCTGTGCTACACACCAAACCCCACCCCCACCTCACCCCACCTTTGAGCAGTCTGAAGTGCTCAACACTCCACTGAGGGAATGACTTTTAGCAGATAGAAGCTTCCAAAAGCTCTGGCCCCAAGGATGCGTCGAAACATGCACAGACCACTGAGACCTTTGTACTTACAGCAAGGTACATGCAGCATTCCAACTTGCATGCCCACAACGAGAGAATCCCCAAGAGAATCTGTCCCCTGACAGAACCTTAGAGAAAGAACAGGCAACAACGACAGGAAATGCAGTTCAACTTTCGTCTTCTAAGACCACCTGTCCAGCCACTGGCAAGGCATACATTGCCAAGACCTCTGCCTGTTTTTCCTTTGGACGATGCTCTGCAGGCCTAGGCCATCTCTGCTTCAAGGGAATACCAAGAGGGAGCAACAGGTTTTTGGTACAAAGTCATTGCTTACTCAGGCCAACTCTCATTAACATTAAACTATAAAAAAAAAAAGTACAATGATTAAGATTGTGATCACACCTGGATGTCACACCAGGCAAGGCACACCAAGGCACCTTCAGGAATACCAAGGCATGAGACAAACCATCTCTTCCAGGCTCCTTTGGGTTGGCTTGGTCCATAGGTTACTGAGCCCTGACCAGGGTCACATGTTAACTAGCACAGGTCTATGCACTCACACACAGACGAAAGCATTAAAATAAGGAGCTAAGAATGGAACACTTAATCTGCTTGAAGCAGATGCAGAGGGTGACCATGAACAGCCCAACAAGGAGGGAGAACACGCTCAGGAAGAACCACAGGACATCAAAGGGTGGTAGTTTGAGACCCTCTGAGAACGCAGAGCCCTGACCTCAACCCCAATAAATCTGAAGATCCACTAAGGCTCTTTACATTTTCATTTTTTGGATTTGGGTTAGTTCTTTGAGGAAATTATCCAGTGTACTTTGATCCTATTCACTCCTTTCCCCAACTTAGAAGAAGGTCTTCTATAAACTTTGTTATTACAGTTTTCCTTCAGGAAAGCAACTAACTTTTGTCCTTTTGCCTGAACACCAAGTTGTCCAGGAATTATTATCACTATGGTCTTCAATCTAAAGCAGAATGCTCAATTTCAGCCGTAAGTAGCTTCCTGATCCTAGCGCAATTTAAATGGAAAAAGAAATAATGTTTAGATGTCTTTACTGTGATTTTACAGTAATTGGTCTGTTTCCATAGGGGCTGTGTGGGACCTCCACATGAGTCCAGGACTCCTGCAAGCTACACTATGCTGTTGCCATTTCAAATCTCCTATCACGACCACTTCAAAAACTTTCTGAATTACTTCTTGTTACTTCATTGTACTTTGACACCCAACCCTCTCTTTTGATGATTCTACATCGGTAAGACATCACACAGGTTTATGACTGGGAAATAAGAAAGCAAAATAATTTCATGTTGTGCCATGTACCAATGGCCAGTTAAGACACTAATAGACAAATCAGCAGGAGGCTTTGAAAGAAATGATGAGTCCAGTCACTGAACACGAGGCTCAGCTCCTTGTCACAGTGAATTACAGCTGAAAGGCTGACCGCACTACCGGTGCATTATGCACAGCAATTCATAAGGGCCACACCCACGGTGTTATGGTCTACTGGGGTCCTAATCCCCAATACCTCAGAATGTGACTGTACCTTGAGATAGGACCTTTAGAGGGGCAATTAACACAAAATGAGAAAACGGAGTCACGTAAGTGGGCTCTGATCCTATATGAGTGCTGAACATAGGTACCACACGGGACAGTCACGTGAAAAGAAGGTAGGCATCTCAGAAGAAACCAAAGATGCCACACCTTGATGTGACATGGGCAGTTTCTGGGGCTGTGAGAAATTCCTATGGCTGTTTAAACTATAGTCTACTGTATGTTGTCACAGGTAGCTAATACAATATGTGCTCTTGGGAAGTAGTGCTTAATTGTTCCATGGTGACGGAAACATGTACCTACTGGCGCAAAGCAAGTCACATGTGTGTGCATCCTTCTGAGTCAGTGAGGAATGTTTTTGTCTTTCAGGCCATCCTTTAATCGAAGGGAAACTGTTCAACACTCCACACCTGCTGCCTGGACAGCCACGTCCTAAGTCAGGCGACTTCCCCGTCCTTGTCTCACCTTAAGATCTCTTGTTTTCAGGGTGTCTGAGAGCTTCTATATAACATAAGCCAGGGGCTGGATTGCTGTGGTACTACAGAATACATCCAGGTGCCATGGGAGGGGGGAGCTGAAATGGGGTGGTACGTAGGCCAGAGAAGCCATGAGTTGAAAACATGAATAAATAGAGGACAACAGGGTTACAGCGTGTATATAAGGTTAAGGAGAGGAGGTGGTCCCAGGGAAACTAGAATTCCTTACAAACCAGACATGTACTAAGTTAGGCTACAACTATGTAAAATCATGCTCAAATACACACACACACACACACACACACACACCCTTGTGTGCTCATATATGTATATGCACAAACATATCTACATATCTACGCGCATACACACACACACACACACACACACACACACACATATATGTATATACATACTTATTTATATATTACTGGAGTTACCTATCTCATGAGATAGCGGCCAAGCCACCCAAGACAACGTCAACTGAGGCACAACAGACAGAAAAACACAGGGACCAGCTCTAATGGCAGTGACACCACATAAAAAGAAAATGGCTCCTAAAACCACACTCCTGAGATGGGGCATCCAGAAGGCTAACGCGCGCACACCTGACCGTTAGTAAGTGTGAGGGCAAGGGCCTGTGGCATTAACTTCTGAGGCCCTGTCCCAGTAGAGGTCTTCCTGGCAGAGTCTCTCGGACTTGTTTCACAGACATGTTCCCTATGCTCCCAAATGTGTTGGCCCAAGAAGAGCGGATTTCTTTTCAGTGTTACATAAACTAAGGAAACGTGATTGTGGAAAGAAACAAGGTTCTTGGACTGGCAAGACAGCTCAGCACATAAAGCCTCGAAGCCTGATGACCTGAGTTCTACTTGGGATCCCACATGAAGGGAGCAGGAGAGAACCAACTCCGCAAAGTTGTCCTCTGGCCCCTGCACACATGCCACGGTACAGATGCACCCTGGCCAGGTTAAACTGGTATAGTTTGGGAAGAGTCCGGAACCAGCATGCTTCCTTAGCGTCAGTTTCTCACTCGCCCTAAAACACACCCAAGCTGAAAATCCTAAGCAACACCCTATGCCTACTATCCGCAGGAAAGATGGCAGTGTTATAGTAAGGGGACCTCAGCCTCCCTCAGAACAACATGGCCGTCGGAGGCACCCGAGTTTCTAACTAAACCCTTTACCATCGCATCAGTCCATCTGGGACAACCTGCGGAGCCCCATTCACCTACCTTTTCTCACCTTCTCCAGAAGCTTCCTCTGACCAGCATACTGGCTGAGCAGTTATGAAGACCCCTTTGTGCGTTTTGGAAGGAAGGGGTCGGTTACCCTACCTGCTCCTTGCCATTTAGTCCTTTTTCTTTTTATAGTGATATCATAAGACGTAAAGCCTGGATGCTTCATCCTCCAGCCACCAAGGATAAGGATTAAATTTAGGGCCTCACACACACTAAGTGCTTCTACCACTGAACTCCGTTTCTGGCCTGGCAGTTTTCTTTTTCCTTTTCGAAACAGGTATTATGGGGCACATTCCACTTGCCAGGCCCTAAGTATTTTTTCATCTTCTGCCCTACTTCTGTTCCTCTCCTGTACTTAGCTTATCAAGTTCAAGCCCATGTGCCTCCAACCCAAAGCATTGGGTTTGCCATTGTTCACTCTATGGTCTGGATGGTTGCACTCTCAAGGAGTCCTATGCGGAAATCCTCTTCCCACAGCCAATAGCACTAAACGGTGTGACAACTGGGAGGCCACTAGTTCATGAAGGCAGAGACTCTGTGGCTAGATTAAGATCCTTAGAAAGCAGGCTCGGGTTGGTCTGGTACTATGTTCTCTAATGCTGATTACCAGCCCCCAAGATCTGGTTGTACATTCTCCTGTAGACCAAGTGATGTTGTGTGAACCTTGCTCCCAAATTTAAAATAGTCAGGAGCCTGAAAATGGGCAGAAGAGAAGTAGGTGGAACTTAGGTTCCTGGGCTTGGGGCAGACAGAACTATGAGGACAAGGAGAAGGAAGCAGGGAGAAGAAGAGGGAGAAGGAAGTTGCCATGGAGCAGTACAGACAATGAGTGTGTAACCATGAGGGCTGGCCTAATGGTACATACAGAGGTAGCCCAGAGAGAAACAATTATGGCAAGTAACTTGGGGTGTGTAACCGGGAAATAACTAAGTAGCTTAGAGGGTTGATACCTGCCCAGTTATGGTGCCATACGATTTTATAAAACCAAAAAGATCTCTATCTTGGTTATTTGGGAACTAGCTGGGTCAGAAAAGCCCTCTAGAGTCTAATATACAAGTTCTACAAGAGGCTCCGGTGTGCTCACTGGTTCCTTCTACCAAAAGAGCATATCACGACAAGCCACCTATGAAGGGGAGGCAGAATCACCACATAGTGTCTGCTGTATTTTGTTACAGGAGTCTGTAGTGAGACACCAGTAGTGTGAATATTCTTAAAGCAACAGGAACGGAAATCCATTGTCTTCCCGTGGCAGGCTGCATTCACTCCCACTTTTGAGATTCCTTCTCTTACCTAGTGTCCTGGCTGGTTTTGTGTGTCAACTTGACACAAGCTAGAGTCATCACAGAGAAAAGAGGTCCCAATGGAGGAAATGCCTCCATGAGATCCGGCATTTTCTCAATTAGTGACCAATAGGGGAGGCTGCCATCCCTGGCCTGGTGGTCCTGGGCTTCCTATGAAAGCAGGCTGAACAAGCTAGGGGAAGCAAGCCAGTAAATAGCACTCCTCCATGGCCTCTATATCAGCTTCTGCCTCCAGGATCCTGCCCTGTTTGAGTTCCTGTCCTGACTTCCTTCGATAATGAACAGCGACATGGAAGTGTAAGCCAAATAAATTCTTTTCTCCCCAGCTTGCTTTTTAGTTGTGTTTTTTGTCCCAGCAGTAAAAACCTAACTAAGATATACAGGATGCCTGTCCTGACCCCTGTACCTGTGCACTGTATGCAGAGTATTTGCTATTTCAAATGCTAAGTCAGAAACACCAGGTTTCTGTCCTCTCATATGTGCTGCTGATTGCTTACCGAACCTTCCCTTCGCTGTTAAACTTCCAGTCCACGCCACGGATGGTTCACTTTCTGAAAACAGTATACTCAGGAGGCCACAATTTTTTCCCAAAATGTTGCTCAAGGTTTCCTGATTCCCATATCTGTCTCCTCTAACCCTCCCACAGTTCCTTCACATCTCCCCTTTCTTGCACTGCCGGACTGTGATTCCCTGCCTTGTGTAACCACAGTTTTCTATCCGTTACTACAGATTCTCCAACTCTTTTTCTCTGGCTCTCTAGCCCCATTTCCACGGACTATAAATGTTCCAGCACATGAGGCCAATGGCTTCAAAGACCAGAGCAGACAACATTAAGGAGTCCATGCCTTTCATCAGTCCTCAGGGAGGCTCTTACTGACCGTTGGAGAGTTTGCTGTCAAAGAAGCGCACAAGGCCCTTGCTGGTGAGGCACCATATGCATCAACCCACCCGGGAGGGGGCTGTTAAGCTGCACCTGGATAAGAGGGCTCTTGATGGGCTCCTGAGCAGCTTGGAAACAAGTCTACAATCCTCAATATACGTGTTTATTTTACACAGCCCCTTACTCACCTGTATTTCTTTCGGGGGTTACCAACTGGGATTTCTACTCTCCTAACCAACACCGCAAAAGAAGTTTATCATTTTTCACCAGCCAAGAAAGTATTTGTCTTTCTGGCTCTTTCCAGCTCACCCATGGCAGCATCGTGCCCTCCATTGTCCAGCCTGGAGGCTTCTCTATCATCTCAGCCATCCTATAGGGTACCTCTGAAACGCCCCGAAGACCTTTCCTCTGTGTGGGCTTTGCTCTGGAAAATGGCCTCCGTTTCCCTTCCATGTGGGTGGGCCCTACTCACTTCCCTACTTTTTAATAAATCCACCTTGACATTGCAGACAATTGTCTCTGCCTAAGAGGGTGGCTACATCCAGTCACTCTCCCATCTAACACATGCTTTTGGGGTCTGAGTTCCTCCTGCAGACCAGGAGAAGACCCATATTCTTTTGTCAAGCATAGCTTCTGGAGCTGATCCCATCCTAGCTCGGCTTTTCCACGTCTCTCCATTAAAAACTCCGCTTCCAACATAGCCAAGAGGAGCCACATCGTTCCAAGCCTCCATGGGCTCATGTGAATCTAGAATTCAGATCCCTCTTTGCTATCCACATCACATGGACCTCTCAAAGGCTAACATACCATTGTCTCAATATGTGATCTGGCCCCTCTTTCCAAAATACTTTCATGGCATGAGCAACCTCAATAAGTTGGCTTAATTCTGTTTGTAGGTAGTTTTGTTTTGTTTTGAAATCCTTGCTGAATTGCTTATCAGGAAAATCTTTTTTTTTTTTTTTAATGTATTTACTTATGTAAAGACACTGTCTACAAGTATGCCTGTAGGCTAGAAGAAGATCCCACTACAGATGGTTGTGAGCCACCATGTGGCTGCTGGGAATTGAACTCATGACCTCCAGAGGAGCAGCCAGTGCTCTTAACCACTGAGCCATCTCTCCAACTCCAAGAAAAAAAAGCTTTTGAAAGAGTAATTTTAACCAAATTAGCCTCCACCAGCACCAAGACAATGCCTTGCTCAGCATCTTACTGAAATAAAATAAGGGTTTTTTTGTTTGTTTGTTTACTCTCATGCTTTCTTGCAACAAGGACTTTCCAGGAAACCACATTTTAAGGGTAGGCTTCAGCGATTAATTCAAAAGGCCACCCAGCTGCATGATCAACTAACACAGACCAGAAAAACCCGGCAAGATAAACCTTTACCCTGCTGCAGCCTATCCCATTTTACTCCAACTATTTTAACAGGTACTCATACACTTTTCTGTACTGTTTTAGCTGAATGACAGGAAAAAAAAAAATCTGGCCCTACAGGCGACGTTGCCATCGCTGAGCTGAGAAGTAATGAAGCCCTCAGTTCAGAGGCGGAGCAGTGACTGAGCAAGGTGCAGTGGAGGACAGTTAAGGACTAAGCTTCCCCAGAAACAAAACCAAACTAGGGCAGAGACACTGACCTACAGTCGGAAAGAGCCCTGAGTCCTGCTGCCTGCCTCAGGAAGAAATCCACAAAGAAGCTTCTCTGCAGCTGTGACAAAGCGAACAGTCTGGAGAGGTCTCATATTTACCCCAGGAGGCTGTCTTCATGCTCCCTGGGCCGATACCTCCACGGTTCTCACAACCACCTGTTTCTCATCGGCTTTGAGCCCTGCCTTTCCAACAGGAAGACCGAACGCACGGGCCAGGTGGTTATCAACAGTGATGGGAATCACTTATCTTTTACGAAACCCAGATGTGCATTATGAAAATAGAGAAGGCAGCCAGTTCAATGCTGAACAGTCACTCAGCAGATACATCTGGCATAGACAAAAGGCCAAATCTCAAACCCTGGCGCCAGGCCCGTGAGGCCTGAGTCTATAAAATGGGAGAAAGTGTATCTATTCCAAGTCTTTTGGTGGTTACATGGTGGCATGTATTTACAGCATTTAGCCTGGCATTGTCTGATACAGAGAAGGTCAGGAAGGAGAACCCAGAGAATGGGCCTGATTCAGCTCAAAAGCAGTCCTGTGGGCTAGAAGTGGCCCAGCAATTGAGCACTTAAAAAAAATGTTGCTGGGCATGGCAGCACACACCTTTGATTCCAGTA
>NW_026595470.1:0-64138 GCF_907164565.1 Psammomys obesus | reverse complement strand
TGACTAAGCCAGGGCAAAAAAAGTGGCTTATGGAATTTTTTTTTTTTGAATCCTAAGAAAGAAACCTTTTTTAATGAGCTTGATAGCTATCAGTATGCTGTTGAAATGCTCTGTCTAGCACAAAGCCCACCCACAAAGAGGTCCTGTCCTGTTAGAGCCAGGCTTCTTGCCTTGTTTATGCTCCTGTGAGCTGGAGAACATTGATTTGTTTTCTCAGACAACTGTCCTGAGTCCAGATACCTACGTTATATGTAAGGAGACCATGAACTCATTTTGTCATGGTATGCTTCTGACCATATGACCCCCCCCCATCACGCTTGAGATTTGTAGAGAGTGTACTAAATGTGATAGTGGTCATTGAACATTAAAAGCCAAAATGTAAGCTAGGATGAGGATCATTAAGTCCCTTCTTAAAGGATATTATGGTTCTGATATTGTTGTTTCTATAGGCTCCAGGTGCTTGAGAGGTAGACACATTAGGAGGAAGGACTTAGTTGGAAGATTAAGTCATCTGGGACCTGAAGCATGTATCGAGACCCTGGCCTGTTCTCTCTATTCCTCTCAATTCCTGGCCCCATAAAATAAACCGTTTGCCTCCTACATGCTCCCCATCATGTTTCTTTCTTGCTAGAGTCCCAAAGTGGTGGTCCAAGCAGCCATGGTCTGAAACCAGTAAAGCTGTAAACTAATAGCATTTTTTTTCATTATAAGTTCATGTCTCTGGTATTTTGCCATAGCAACAGAAAACTAAACCAAGTGGTGGCGACCCATTAATGCTGCTCTGACCTTACACACTAAAGAAAAGCATGCATGGCCTGTATTCTATCTAGGATACTGTCTGACCCCTTCAGAGAGGAAGCAGTAGTTCAAAGCTTTCCTGACAGTCCTTCAGTGCTCACAGTGCATAACTTAGCAAAATACTTTTAAATGTCCAATGTTATTTACTTTGAAATGAACATCTTCAGTTCCATTCCCTCCTCAATCAGTTGGTAATCAGGAGAAAAAGAAGTTAGTTGAGAAAGCAGCCTCCAGTCCTTGCTGTCCAGTTGGAAGCGCACATTTTGTGAGCACGTTTTTCCAGGTAACTGTGATATAGGTTAGTATGTCTCATCTCATAATCCTGGAGCTAGCCCTGTGAGGTGCTGGCTATGTCACCTAGCATTCTGTACATGCCTGCTGCATGCCAGGCACTGTTTCCAGTGCTCAAAGATGCTCATTTTGCCCTTCCTTGCTATGATGAGGGTTCCATAATTACAAACCAGCAGACAAGGAACTTCAAATCATAGCCATCCAGCATAGAGACTGTTCACTTAACCGCTGTATAATATAGTGCTGTTAGAGCAGACAAAGGCCACAGCATAAAGACAAATGACCCGCCTGCTTCCAAACGTGTTCTGGGTTGGCGCCCTCACCAGTGAAGGCGGAAACTGAAATCAGCGTCTTTTGCTTTCGACACTACTCTAAAAAACGCTGTAGCTGTTTTTCACTCCCCACAAAGCAAGGAGACCTCCTGAACCTCCCGCACAACAGGGTTTCAGAAATGGAAGCCGCCCGGGGATACGCAATTAGGAAACCTAACCCTCGGATTGTGTGCGTGGCTTCTGGGATGAATTTGGGGCTGTGTTTAATCAGAGCAGACCACAGAGGAAAGGGGTTGAGAGCTAAATCAGCCGCGCGCTGGGTTCCCAGAAGCCCTCATCATTGTTTACAGACCCCCCCTACTTGTTTCAGGAGGGTAGGAAAAGGGGCTGGAAAGCCCGCTTTGGGTATGGTCTAGCGTTGAGGGAGGTTTTGTTTGTTTGTTTCTCCTCCAAAGAAGCCTCAGTGGCAGACAGTGATGTGTACTTCACACAGTACCCAGGCTTTCGTGCTGGGTTCAGTCATGTCCCCAAAGGACATGTTAGCTTATAGTAAGGTTCTGTGTTTTATTCAGTAAGACAAGAGCCTTTCTATCTGAATCAAACAGGACACAAGAATTGGAGGTACTAGAGAAATGGCTTGGTGGGTCACTTGCTGCTCCTCAAGAGGACCGAGGTTTGACTCCAGACATCTATACCCAGTGATTCACTACCGCCTATTATAACTCCAACTCCAGGGGATCTGACACCCTCTGGCCCCTGGATGTGGGGCACATAAACTTACTCAGGTATATTATACAAACAAATAAAAATAATATAAACAATAAAAAAAAAACACAGAGAATGGTAAGCGTGTGTGTTTTCCCTAGTTTGTGTGGTCTAGGTGTGTCAAGCCTGCAGGCCTCATGTAGCCCAATCTAAGATCATAAACTTAATTAAAACATGAGATTTAAATATATATATATATATATATATGTGTGTGTGTATATATATATATATATATATATATATATATATATATATATATATATATCTTGATTTTCTGTTTCTTGATCAGGAATATTACAGATGATGAAATCATGTTGCCATGTCAGAAGGTTGGGCACACTTGGAAGCCAAAGTAGCTACACCTTTCTAGTCTGGTGGTGATCTCTACAAACCCCAGAATATGTGGGCGGGACAGTCACCGGCACTTCTACACTTTCCTTTGAACAAGTCATTTCAAAGCTGTTACAGCCTCATGACTTACAGCAGCACCTTGCTTAGAATTCACTTCCTGGTTGAATCTCCAGCTTTCCTGAGGTCAACTTTGTTTTCTATTAGTTTCTTTAAAATAAAATTCAATTTATCTTTTAAACATCTTTAAAAAAGTGTGTGTATGAAAACCATGTGCATTCCTAGTGCCCATAGAGGCCAGAAAACTTATCATTTCCCCTGAAACTAGAGTTTTAAATGGTATGGTATTTTGGTTGTTTTTTTTTTTTTTTTTGTGATTCCTGTACTCTTTTATATCATAGAAGATCCTTCAGAATTTTTACAGTCCAAGAGTCTTCTGTTGTATGTATATGCCATCATTTTTCTAGCTGTTCGCCCACTGCTGCGTGTACTTGGGTTGACCCCATACCCTGGCTTTGTGAATAAAGTATCAGCAACCCCAGGGACCCACCTGCTCCTTCGATACCTTGATTGCATTTCCTTTTGGTATACACCCAGTAGTTACACCTGGTGTTTGAACTGTTTGATCGTGATCAAGTTGTAGCTTGAATTCTTGTAAGAAGTTTCATGCTGATCTATGACGGCTCTGCCACCTTTCATGCCCACCAGCGGTGGACAAGGGCTCCCTGTACTGTGCATATTCACCAATACCTGTCCTCCTTTTTTCAAGTATGCATAGTAGCTGCCCTAACAGGTGTGTGGTGACTGCTCAAGTGTGGTTTTGATTTTCATGTAGATTCTAATTAGCAAGGTTGAGCTTTCTTTCATATATCCATTGGGCATTTGTATATCTTCTTTTGAGAAATGTATTTCCAGCTCCCAATTATTTTTGAGTCGAGTTCCTTATATACTGTTTCTATACAGTGAGATATATCTCACTGTATAGATATCTAATACAGTAAATCTAGTGTGTTTGGTTGTTTCTTTTGCTATACATAAGCTGTTTAGTTTGGTAAAATTCCCATGAGGGAATTTGAAACTGTGAACTGTCCCAGGCACATGACAGACAGAGACCAATAGAAGAGCAGGAGTGGAAATTCAGTGATCATTAAGACTGATACGCTTTGCAGAGTTCAATGCAGAAAATGTTGGTCTCAAGGGCCATGATGCTGACCATCACTAACTTGCCATATGCCCAGTGGAGAAATGGTGGAAGGAAGATTACAAAGTTTCAAATACTCCCAGCTACTGACATTTCCTTCAGAATTAATGGAAAAAAAAATAGCATCCTCCTTTACTCTTGCATAACTTTGTTGGGTTATGCTTGTGAGTAATAGAGTCTTCCTACAGAGGTCAAGGTGAAATGAGAAGCCATGGAGGAACTGGAATCTGAGCTACAAGATACCACTGTGTGATGTGATGGATGCATTCCCCTTACCTCCCCCCCCCCAAAAAAAAATACCTCCACATTGTAAATCTTGATCTAGACCTGCTTTACGTCAACATTCTGATACAAATCCACTCTAGCTATTCCTCCATTTCTCTAGCCATGATTCCCAGGGCTCCTCTTGCTCCCTTTACCTCCCTTTCCCTTCCCACGCCCATTTCCCCTTACATATATGTAGACATGCCTTTCAAGCTCACCTCCATTAAACCCCAGTCTTTCTTTGTTCTAGTGTCTGAGGTCAGTCTGCAGGAGCCTGATGATTTGGCGCCCTCCGGGGGCACCTTGTCAGCCCCATCCTGCTCAGTGGTTAAAGGGAAATAAATACTCTCCTTGAAAAGGCTTTCCAATGTGACCTTAGATGGTATTTATTTCTTTTTCTTCAGTTGTTTTCTTCCCTTTCCTCCCTCCAGATCCCCTGTCCGGTCCCCCTCATACTACTCTCAAGTTGATAACCTCTTCTTTGATAATTACTGTTACATACACTTATGTGTATACACAGATACACTTAAAAATGACCCACTGAATCTGTTTTTGTTGCTTGTGTATGTATGATTTCAGGACTGACCATTCTTCATTGAACAATAAATTAGGCCACTCGTCCCTAGGAGAGGATAACTCTTGTTTGCCCAGTAGTCATTAGTTGCCTGTAGTTCTTTGTCTAGGGGTGGACCTCATGAAATTTCCCCTTCCCATGTTATTATGTTCGATAATATTGTCTTGTTCATGAGCCATTTCTAGGAGAGACTGTTTCTCAGAAGACTTCTTTGTACTCTGCCTCTTACAAACTTCCCACCTCCTCTTTTGCATAGTTCCCCGAGCATAGATATAGGAGCTGTGTCTCAGTTAGGTTTTCCATCACTGTGAAGAAACACAGCAATGACCATGGCTACTCTTAAAGAAGGAAGGCATTTAACTGGGGATAGCTTACCATTCACGGAGTTAGCCCATTATCATCACAGTGGGAAGCATAGTGGCGTACAGGCAAACATGCTGCTAGAGAGGTAGCAGAGAGTTCTACATCCGGATTGGCAGGCAGCAGGGCCTGGCTGGAGCATCTGAAACCTCAAAGCCCACTCCCAGTGACACACTTCCTCCAACAAGGACACACCTCCTAATAGAGCCACTCCTTATGGGTCTATGGGGTGGGGGAGCATTTTTATTCAAACCATTTCAAGCTTCAATGTGGATGTATCCATTGGGGATAAGTTTCACAAAATCTGTTTATCTTCGCATTACATCCAAATGTGGTTTTCTGTAATAGTTTCCATTTTCTATAAAGAGGGGCTTCTTTGATGAGGGCTGGTGCCTGGACTTACTTGTGCTGCTTTCTTATCATCATAAAGGGCCTGGGGAAGGAAAGGTGAGGCCACTGGTAGCTCATGGTATAACTGACAACATGAGGCTTGGACTCCTGAGATATGAGTAAAATCTAATTCTGTCTTTCCATAATTTTTTTTATATCAGAGAAGGGGCTTAGTTTTTTTTCCCACCTGAAAAAATTAGGTTGATAATCTATAATTTGAACACTTGCTATAGAATGAAACTGGATAATGATTCAGAGATTACTGTCAAAATGGTTCAGAGGAATTCATATTCTTAGTTCCCAAACCTTGAGGGTCAGTGCCTTTCGGAGGTACATGTGCTTGCTATTTTGGGAAGTGAGGAGAGTGAAGAAGAAGACATTCCCACTCCTAGGAAGTCATTCCTTATCTTGAGAGTTGAAGCTGATCCAGACAGATTGGTATGCCTCAGCACAGGGAGAATGTAGATGCCTGGGGCTGTCTGGAGGTCTGTGTATGAAGCTGGGGACCTCTGTGGTCTAGTGGTCCCCAGTGCAAGATGCAGACTGGCCAGCTTGTTCTCTAGAGAGAAGATCATTTTTCTTGTTCCTTCAGCCTGTATGGTCCAGTCAGATAAGGATGAAAGGCTCTTGCTTGACTTTTCCCTGTGGCTTTAATCATTACAAAGTCACTGCCTTGGCAAAACCCTTAGACTTTATCACTGTTCTATTCCTGCAAATAAGGTCATCTTGTTTCCAAAGACAGTTTCCTAAATGGAGAGGTTCGTGGAGGGAAAGTTTCCCAAGTTTCCAGCGTTCTTACAGTGACGTTATCAGTCGTCCATATCAGCAGTCCTAGAGAACGGTTTGTCAGCCTCCCACTCTGGCTATTTGTAGTGTGTCTTGTGGAAGAGCATGGAGGGCTGAGCTAGAACTGACCTGTGTAATGAAGAGCCCAAACAGAGCTTCAGAGCTGTTAAGCCTCCTTGGGAGAAATTAAATCATCACCAGGACTTGAGCCATCTGCAGAAAGATGAGCTGTCTGCTCTTAGGCATTGGTGTTTTCCATCACAAAAATTGCAGACTATTAGAGCTAAAAGGAAACCCAGGGCCTTTGTCAGCCCAGCCCCTTCACATGACACAGGTGAAAACTCAGTACCTGACAAGTAGTGAGTTTCTGGTCATCACGAGGAATTGAAAGCATTAGAACTTGAGGAATTGAAAGCATTAGAACTTGAACCCGTGACCTCTGACTCCCATGCACAAAACTGTTGTCTGTTTAGCTTTATGGGATGAAGACAGAACAATGGCCCCACCCATATTTGCATGCACACAGAGGGCCTGAGCTAGGAAAGGTGAGGAGGAGATGAGGTGGGGGGGGGAGTGGAGGTCCCTTTACCATCCAGGAAAGGTATTTTAGTCCTCCAGGAAACCTTTCTGAGGTTGGGGTGTCCTGGGAGGAATAGAAAAGACTGGCTCTGGAACAAGTATGGGCATGTGTAGGTGAGTGAGCATAAGCCATGAAAGTGTGTGTGTGTGTGTGTGTGTGTGTGTGTGTGTGTGTGTGTGTGTAAGAGTGTTAGGGGTGAGCGTTTGTCCCCTTCGCTCCTGTGGCCTCAGTGCCAGGCACACTTATTCATGTCCACATGATGGTGTCCTACAGTATTAGAAGGGGATGTGCTGCATTTTGGGGAGAAACTTCCTGTTCTGTTTCACGTGTGTAGAAGGGATCTCTCTGTTTTGTAACTGCCAGGCTGGCCTCTCTCTTCTGCTCCCATGCCTTCCCTGTCACAGCAGACTGGATCTCCTCTGGGACTGCAAGAGAACTCCTTCTCCTCTGAGTTGCTTATGGTCCCAGTGTTTTGTCACATTACCAGAAGAGTAACTAATACAGAGTGAAGTACTCACTGGCATCTCAGGGAGGAAGGAAGTTCTGTGTGGAGAGGGACCATAGCAAGTGAGAAACCAGAGCAATGTGGGTCAGAAAAGATCTTAGTGACTAAGAGACACGGTAGATGAGCAAAAGCAGTAGAAGTGGGCAGAACATAACTTCAGGAGTTGGCCCTGGCAATCGTGGCTAGCCACTGCAATGCTTTCAGTACGGCAACAGACCTTGCCTTCAAGATGATCTTTCTCGCTTCCGTCTGGGAGATGAATTAGGGTTGAGGGTGTAAGGTGAAAGTCAGAGTAGGGGAGAACTATTAAGAGGCTCGTGGATTATAGATTAGGGTATTGGGAGCTAAGAAGGTAAAATGATTTCAAGGGAAGAAAACCAAGAAGTAAATAGTAATATTTTAGGATTTAGTGCTGGAGCACGAAGGAGAGAAAGAAAGACTCGTGTTGATCCCTGGCAAGGATGACGTGGAGCTGACATGAACAGATGTGTATCACGTGTGGTTGTTGAAATTGGTGAGGGTCCCTGGCCTATGCTGCTCTATCCCCTTGGGTATCAATAACTTCTCTGTGGTTGTCATCAAATGCCTTAGAGAAATGTTAGGGGAGGATTGTTTATTTTGGCTCCTGGTTTCAGAGGTGTCAGTCCATCTTCAAAGGATGGAGTGGCAGAGAAAAACAGCTGTTCATGGTGGCTAGGAAGTAGAGAAAGAGAATGCAAGGAGAAGCCTGGGCAAGATATCACTTCCGAGGACACAGCCCAGTGATCTGCTCCTACTGCAGGCCCTCCCCTCCAGGAATGGCAGAATACCATGAATCCATCAAGGAATTAAACATTTGACAAGGTGGAACCCCGGCGACCTAATCTTCACTGGAGCCATCACCCCAGACATACCCAGAGGTATGTGTTATTATCCTGGTCGTTTCTCTTCTAAACAGGTTGACAGCCAAGACTAACTCCCATATGAAAGAATGCTTTCAATCTGGGAACATAGTTCCTAAATTTATTTAACAACTCATCCTAACTTCTTTAGGGAATTGCTTTCAGTCTGGATAATTCTGTCAGACAGATCAATAGGTAGAGTTTTTAGTAAGAGCCTAAACTCATATTAAATTAGAATACAAGGTTTCAGAGCAAACTGTTTTATTTCTTTTTCTGTCAGATGCTCTTAACGCTCACATTTATATCATGAACAAAACACTGCGGCTAATGGAATTCTTGGAAGGAGATGAGTATGTAAAGTGAACTTTTCTGAGGTTTCACTGGGAAAAGAATGTTGGAAAAAGGTAAAATGGGGGACCACAAGCCAGTAAGGATGTGGAGAAAGGATTGTGATGAGGGCAAACGGCCTAGTGTAGTGGCTGAGGGGTGTGGCTGGTGTAACCTCAATGTCCCCAACTTCTGCAGCACTTGGGGATTCTGCTTCCCTTTACATGCCCAATTGCCTGAATCTGGAGCCTCCTCTTACCCTTGACTTCTTATATAAAGTATTTCTGGAACATACTTCATTCTACTTGTACAATATGTCCTACCCACCTAGCATCTCGAAGCCTGTGTCCCCTTTCAGGGTTGATGCTCCAAGTTCATATTCACAGGCCTAACAGCTGCCAACCCTGCTTCAATATGTGAGGACAGTGGTCACTGCTGGAGTATAAGCAACCCACAGCTGTGGCTATATGCAGCCCCCATCCTCCTAGACCTAGATACTGGCTCAATCTGAGAAGAGTGAATTGTACAATATTAAAAAAAAAAAATTAGTGGCAGCTTAGAAATAGTAGTGAAATCACAAGTATAAAGAGCTACTTGAAATTAGATACAGGATGCACTGTGTCCCAGATCTCACCATAGGACTAAGCTTCTGCCTACCTAGAGCTGGGCAGACTGCCATGCAGAGGCTACCCCACATCCTCTCAAGAATAGACCCATCCTTACACCTCTTCCAAGCAGGGTCCAAGCCTTTGAGATCGGCAGGGAGGAGTGCCAACAAAAAAAAGGGATTTCCAGCTTCTCATCTAGCATATAAGGAACTCGTAAGATACCACTCTGTGCTAACCACAAGCAAAAAGTTGAGCAAACAAATAACAACTCTTCTTATATCTGCCTTAGAGGTGAGGACTGCTTCCTTTAGAACGGAAAAGAAAAGCCAAGAGGAAAGGACAGAGAGTCACAAAATAAAGGTTGAAGGGCAATGAGCAGAGACCCTCATGGGAACCAGGGTTGAGACAGGAAAACCTAAAGGAAAATTCACCAGAGTCAAAGGCTCAGGGTAGACAAAGCAAGTTTTAAGGTCCCCAGGGGTACCCAGTCATAATGAGAGTCAGACTAGTTTTATGAGTTTTACCCCAGCTGCTCACTCACAGTGAGTATCAGATAAAACCCTCTCATTCAGGAGAAAAAAAAAATTTAAATATGCTACAGCAATCGATGATTCTTAAAAAGACCAGATCAAAAAACAAAGGGGTTCTAGAGTGTAAAATGCTATTTTAGAACTTACCAGACCTACGAGAGAGAGAGAAATAAAACAATCAAACAATAACAATTCCAGCCCAAAACAGCCACCTCGACTGATCTCCAAAGAGAAAGGAGACAAACCCTGCTAAAGTTCACTTGGAGGTGAAAGTTCAAGGACAGAATCAGGCCCACTCACAGACCATCAATGCTACAAGATAGTTCCACTCCCACACCTTACCACCACGCCACTAATGGCCTTTTGGCCATGGTCCACTTCACCCAGTACATATCTATCTGTTAGGAAAAAATTACAAGGCATATTAATAAGCAAAAGGAAAAAAAAAACAGTTCTATCAGAGAAAGTGTCAGGGTTAGGGATGTGGAAATGTTGGGACTGTCAGACTTGGAGGTGAGAACAACTGTGTTTAATCTGTGAAGGATTCTAATGGAGAATCAAAGGAAGGATTCAAAGAAGGATTCAAAGGAGACAGTGGGTGGAAACAGATGGACATGTAAACAGCCGGAAACTATGAATTGAAAGGAAATGCTAGAAATAAAAAGCACGCACAGAGATGAGGACTGTCTTTGACCAGCAGGGTGTGGCTGGGGCTTTGCAGCATAGAGATAGCTCAGTAGACACTGGCAAAGCTGAAACAGGAGGGGAAAACAACAGAAAAACAGATATCCACGACGTTCAAGAACTGTAAAGCAGTAACAAGCAAACTTTCACAGTTGGGAATATCAGAAGGAAATGAAAGAGGGAAAGGACAGAAGCAGTTAGGGGAGCCCACAGTGACAGAAGCCCGAAATATAACATCAGACACCAGAGTCCCTCCCGAACACGTATTAGCTTCAAAAGGTACACATTAAAATTTTCAAACCTTAAAAAGAGCCCAAGGACAAAGAGGCCCCATACAGGAACAAAGATAAAAACTATATACAGCTTCTCCTCCGAAACCGTGTAAACAAAGAGAGGTAGGGTACCAACTGAAAATTCTGAACAAGTTGCTATGGCTTATATTGATTCGTTATGGGCTTCCATGAGTTCCTGTGCTGGAGATGCGGTCTTTCGTGTGACAAGGCTAAGGGACAGTGGGATGAAATAGGAAGTCTGTAGGTCACTGGAGACACTGTCCTGTAATGATTGAAACTGTTCTCAAGAAATGCTGAGTTCACTCAGAAGAGCCAGGGAGCCCCAGCCACTCTGGCTTCCATGGTCCTTCCCTCTCCTGCACACTCTTAGTTTCAGTGTCATAGGCCATGAGATCCAAGACACTACTACAGCCATGGCCTCTGAAGCTAAGAACTGTGAGCAAAACGAGCCTCTTCTATTTGTAAAGTAGTCATTCTTGGTATTTCATTGTAAAACAAAACAAACATATAAAACAGGACAGGCTAACAAAATAATGTATCTGTTAAATTAACCTTCAAAAAGACTTCCTCAAATGAACGAAAATCAAAAATTTGTTCCTGGCATACCTATCTTATAAGAAATGGTGTGGGTTTGTTTTGCTGTTGTTGTCTTGCTTTGTTTTGTTTCTTAAAGTCCCTTGAGAGAAGAAAAATTAAATAAGGCAGATACTCAGGTCTACATTAAGAGGAGGATGCTAGGATTATGTCTGTGCACCTCTCTGAGCTTTTTTTTTTTTCTTTTTCTTAGTACTAGGGTTTGAACCTAGGACCTTACACATGTAGGAAAGTATTCTACCACTGAGCTATATCTTGAGCCCTCTTTTTTTTTTATTGTTTTCATATACAAAACTTTGTTTAAAATTATAACAGCAACGTACTCTATTGTTTATGAGTATACTTATGCATCTATGGATACTCTTGTATGTGCCTGCAGAACTTAATGATGATGACACAGAAACAAAAGGTAAAGTTGCAGTATTTGATCCTTACAAGCCACACTACCTATGAAGTGGAATAGTATTATCTGAATGTGATACTGAACTTAATAGCCATGCATGTGTTGCAGCCTCGAGGACAAAAACCCAAAAAACCTAAAAAATATATAAAATTTAAAGTGAAGAAATAATACAGTAAGACAAGAGGAAAACAGCTGTTTAAATGCTTAGTGATAACTACCAGAAAGGGAAAAAAAGTGGAAGATAAGAACCTAGAGCAAGTCAGTTGATAGAAAACATTATCAAATATATACATAACCATCAAACTCTACCAGTAAAAGTCGTTAGTGGCGAAGGTCTAGTTATAATAATTAAAAGAAATTCTTGCATGAGATCAAAAATTAATACCCAATTATATTTTGTCTAAAAGAAATCCCCTTAGAGAGGAAGCTGAGGATGGATCAGGCACCAATGAGCAGAGATCGATTTGGCTATCCTCGCGATAAAAGGCAAAGCAGACTTCAGAGAAAGAAGCTTTATCAGAGACAAGGATGGACAGCATGTCAAGATGGAAAGGTCCATTTTTCAAGAAAATATAATCTATCATGGATGCACATGTAATAAGACAGTCAAATTATACAAAGCAAGAGCTGATTAGACAGATAGATCTACCCATGCTGTCAGGAATTTCAATGCTCTATATCAGGAGAGGATGCACCCATGTGGCAGAAAATCAGTAAGGCCAGAGCTGAGTTCTACAACACCATCCATCAACTACTGAAACACTTCTTCCAACACAACAGAGAACATATTACTTCAACTTCTTAAGGAGCAGTCATCCAGACAGACCATATTCTGGGCCATCAAACACATTTTAGCAAATTTGAAAGACACTTAATCCTCATTCAGAAGGGCAAACATTATAGACATCAGAAGCAGGAGAAGACAGGGAACAGGGCAGGAACCTACCATGGAGAGCCTCTGAAAGAATTTACCCAGCAGGGTATCAAAGCAGATGCTGAGACTAATAGCCAAACCTTGAGCAGAGTGTAGGAAACTCTATGCAAGAAGGGGGAGATAGAAAGACCTGGAGCAGATAGGAGCTCCACAAGGAGACCAACAGAACCAAAAAATCTGGACCCAGGGGGTCCTGCAGAGACTGATGCTCCAACCAAGGACTATGCATGGAGAGGACTTAGACCCCCTGCTCAGATGTAGCCCATGGGCAGCTTAGTCTCAATGTGCATTTCCTAGTAAGGGGATGAGGGGCAGTCTCTGACTTGGACTCAGTGGCTGGCTCTCTGATCACCAATCCCTGGGGTGGGGGGGCAGCCTTGCCAAGCCACAGAGAAAGACAATGCAGACAGTCTTGATGAGACCTGATAGGCTAGGGTCAGATAGTAGGGGAGGAGGTCCTCCCCTATCAGTGGACTTGGAGAGGGGCATGGGAGGAGATGAGGGAGGGAGGGTGAGACTGGGAGGAGATGAGGGAGGGGGCTACAGCCAGAATACAAAGTGAATTCATTGTAATAAATAATAAATAAAAAGAAAAAAAAAGAAGAAAAAAGGCTAACCATACAGTGTTTCCTCTCAGACCTCAGTGCAATTAAACCAGAAACCAATCAGCAAAAACAAGGGAAGAGAATATCATGATATTTGGACACTAAACCTAGTTTTAAATGACCTAAACATGAAAGACTTTATCTCAAGATAAATTTAAAAAATTTGAAACTAACAGGAAATAAAAACATAATTTATTAAAATTGGCCCAATGCACTGAAAACAGTGTATAGTTTTGAACATGTTTATTAGAAAATGAGAGAGTTAGAATTTGTAGTCAACCTCTGCTGTGGGCAGCTAGAAAAGATGAGCAAATTACATCCAAAACAAGTGTGGGAAAATAAAAATCCATAAAACAAGTGTGGGAAAATAGGAAATCCGTAAAAAAAAAAAAAAGCAAAATTATTTGAAAAAAAAATCAGTGAAATCAGATGGTGGTTGATCTTGATTATCAAGTTGATTGGCTTAAGAGATTACCTGGAGAGATAGCTTACTTCTGGTTGTGTCTATAAAGGAGTTTTTGGAAATTATTAATTAAGAAAGGGTAAAGAATTATTTTAGAAATGATCAGTAGAGGAAAAAAGAAGAGAGCCTGTAAGAATGTTTTTTTTTTTCTGTTTCTTTCTGTCTCTCTGTTTCTCTGTCTCTGTCTGTCTCTGTCTCTCTCTCCTTCCCTCTCTGCTTCCCGGCTACCATGATATGAAATGCTTGGCTCCAACATATTCTCTTTGCTATGGTGCACCAAACCCTCTGAAACCATGAATCAAAATAAATATTTATTAAAGCAAAGAAAAATTAGACAACTTTGAAAAGATCGCTGAGAAATATGCTGAATAAGTGATAAACTAAAAGAAATCAGCCAATTCCCTAAAAGACCCAATCAACTACCCCTCTCCTACAGGAAGATATGAATGACTTGGGAAAAAAAAAAAAAAAAAAAAGAACTTTCCAAACCAGAAAAAAAAAAATTATGCTCAGTATGGCTCACTAGTAAACTCTCCCACAGACTGAAGGAAAAAAAAAATCAATTCTATACAATTTCTTTCAAAAGAGAGAAGGGAAGGCAATGCTTCCTGAATAATTCCATGGAATAGCATATTCTGAATCCCTGTACTAAGGATAAATAAAGGTTGAACATCCCTGATCCAAAAATCCCAAATGTTCTGAAATCAGAAATATTTTTGAGCACTGACATTCCCCTCAAAAAGTGTGAAATTGTGGATTATTCTTAATTTGGGAGTTTGGGTTAAGAATGTTTTAATTAAATCCATGTAAATATTCTACAATGTGGCATACTCCACAAGCCAAAAACCTAATTGTTCAAAGCATTTATGACAAAGAACAGCCAGTCTATATTGCAAAAGAGAATGACCTCAGAGGTCTTCCAAAACAAATGCAAGCGGCGCCACATAAATGTATGTGGTGACTGACAGCTTTATGCCAGAGTTTAACATTTGAAACTCAGTGCCACACAATCATACAAATGCACACAGAAGAAAGTGAAAACATCTGACACTAATTCATGATGTTTTCAAACTTGGTGTATTAGGAATATAGGGGGAACATTTTCAACATAAAAAAGGAAATTTTTAAAAACCAGAAACAGATCCATAGCAAACATCATATTAATAGTTACACCCTCAAAGCTTCCTCACTAAGACAACAGAAAGACAATATAAGGCAAGTATGTCCTCCCCTTCTCCAACTGTCAGGAAGACCTAAATAATACAGTGAAAGAAATGGAAGAATCCAGACCAGAAAGGAAGAAAGGAAACTGTGCTCATAGTTGATGTGATTGTCTATATAGAAAACCTGAAATGACAAAAATATCCTGGCAAGTGATGGGACCACCTGAGTAGGGTATATGATTAATAGCAAAAGCTGCCATTCTCATACATAGCAAAAATAAACAAACAGAATTTGAGAGCAACAGAAAATACTATTTACATTGACACTCCTCAAAGTGTACTATCAAGGAGTAAATCTAAGAAAATATGTACACAATCTACATGCAGAAAATTCAAAACTCACAATACTAAAGGCCAAAACAAACGGAGAGAAAAGAATCTCTTTTCTTTTAAGGGATAAGACCTGAAATTAATTTATGCTCAGTTCTTCACTTGTTCAATATAGTGTATTCCCAATCAAGAGCGAGCAAATTCTTCTGTAGCTATAAATACAAATTATGTCATTTTTATACAGAGAAGAAAAGACTCAGGAGAGACAAGACAGAAGAACAAAGCTAGAAAACAGATACTATATAATGTCAAGACTTAGTATATAGCTGATGTAATGAAGGCTGTGTGGTACTAGGGAAGAAAAGGGAAATCAATTGATGGAACAGAACAGAAAGGTCAGAAATGCTCCCCATAGATACCATTTGCTGCAAAGAAGCAAAAGCAATATAATGCAGACTCATCCCCATAAAGTTACTGGGACAACTGCACAGCTACACCCACAATACCACATACCACAAACACACATGGCAATGATGCACAGACACACCACACACAAATATAACACATGTACTCCAACTATACATCACAAACACACACAAGTATGTAAGTACACACCACCACATATAAAACCATACAAACACACATTACATACATAGACATAATACACAAATATACACAACAAACAATATGCAAACCCACACACCATACACCACATCTTACACACAAACAAACACTACTTGAATAGATATGACATACGGAAACCCACACAACAAACAATATACAGACACACCACATACAAGGCATACCCATATACATGCAAACACATACACACATCACGTATAGATATAACACACAAACATACACGACATACTCAACTACACAAGTGTGGGCCCTGATAACCATACAATTTGGTGAGCTGGCCTGGACCAAGAGTGAGGTCATAGCGTGTCCAAACCCCAAAAATCTCATCTTGAGACTGGCAGGAGTGGTACTGTTCCCTCCCAGCCTTGCACCTCATGTCTCAGTGTACATAGCCTTAAAGCCCCCCATCTCTGTCTTCCTTGAGGTGGTCACTAGCCTGGCAGCCAGGTTACAGGTTAAACGTCCTCTCTCCTTATAAGGTCATGTCCAGCAAGCACCTGGAATCCCCCTTTATGCAAATAAGACATTCCCAGCACCTTGGCCCCGGCCAGTGATGTACACTCACCCAGAAAGCCTCTACCCACTCCCCAAATGTTTAAATAGCCTTTGTTACCCCCATTAAATGAGCTTTCTCACTGAAGCTGTCTCCCGAGAAGAATTCTGTTTCTTGCACACTCCCCTCTGCCTGAGCTCTCAATCACCTGGCTGTTCCTGTCTCCCTCCCCCTCTCAGGATCCACCAGTTGTGATCACACTGTTAAGGGTGGGGAAGCTGGACATGAAAGGCACACAAACACAAAAGGTACTATATACATAGACACACAGCACGCACAGACACACCACATACACAGAAACAAGCACCACCAAACAAATGACATAAAACATACATCACACACTCACACCACACACAAACACAGATATACGCCATACACACAAACAGACACATGCTATCCACATACACACACTAGAGGGAAGAACCTAGGAAAAAGATCCTCCACTCTTCACCAAATGTGAGGAGTAAAAAATACATACCTGTCCCCAAAGAAATATCTGCATAAGCCTCAGTAACCTTGGGTCTAGTAGTGATTTTCTAGATGCAACCACGGCACAGTTCTCAAAAGAAATAACAGTAAAGGTAGCTTTCACTAAAGGAAAATATCTGCTCTGTAAAAGATACTGTCAAGTGGGAGAGAAGACATCATCGACAGAGGAAATATTTGTGAAGATATGTCTGGAAAGGACTGCTGAAAAACAAAACAAACAAACAAACAAACAAAAACAACACACAGAAAAACCAAGTGCAATAGTAAGAAAACAATCTAGTTTAAAAATGGATCAAAGACTTGAAAGGGATAAATCAGACCACGCAGAGATGGCACATAAGGAAAATACTCTCTATCTGCTAGGACCAGGAAAATGTACATTGAAACGGAGCTGCTACTACTCTTGGCCCAGTCCAGAACACTGCCACCAACAGCTGGGGAGGGCCTGCGGAAGCAGGAAGCCTCCTCCTTTGTGGGTGGACATGAGAAAGGGTGTGGCTGCTTTAAAAGACAGCGTGCAAACACCGGGGAGTCCAGCAAGGGTGCTGCTGGCTCCTTACCAGGGGAGCTGTAAACATGTCAGCCAGGCATGACGGCCCTTGCTTAGCACTTCAGAACATCTTAGTTTGATTTCTATTTTGCAAGAAAAACTCTGATCAAAACCAAATTTGGGTAGAAAGTTTGATTTGACTTTCATTCCCCTCTCATATTCTTTCACGGAGGGAAATCAGGGCAGGAACCTGGAAGCAGAAACTGAAGCAGAGATCATGGAAGAATGTTACTTTCTGGCTTGCTTTTCGTGGTGTGCTCAGCTACTTTTCTTATGGGACCTAGGACTAGTTGTCCAGAGCGACAGTAGTGCCATACAATGAGATGGACCCTTTCACACCAATGAGGAAAATGCCAATCTGATGGAGGTATTTTCTCAAAGTAGGTTTCCTCTTTCCAGAAGAAAAGTTGTGCCAAGTTGATAAAAACAAACAAACAAACAACAACAAAAATTAGCACATTAAGTTTGAGGCCAGTCTCAACTCTGAGGAAAAAAGGATAAGGAAGGAGAGAAGGAAGGAAGGAGAAAGACCTACATACAGAAGCCTGCATGTGGATTTTACAGAAGCTTTATTTATAACTTCCAAAACTTAGAAGGAGCCAACCAAGATGTCCTTTTGCAGATAAATAGAAAAACTATAGTACTGACAATGGAATATTACTCAGTGCCGAAAAAGGAACAGTTGAGCCATAGGCAGACATGGAGGAAAACAAATGCGTATTACTATGGAAGAGAAGCTAGTCTGAAAAGGCTGTAGCCTGTCACTCACTGGACATTCAGGGAAAGACCTAAGTATGGCAGGAATAGAACACCAGGAGAGAAGGAGCACTTTCAGGGTAGTGAAATTATTCTGCGAGTTACTGTAATAGTAGATGCAGGTATATTGGTTAGAATGAAAAGCTGTACACAATGAAGAATGAGCCTGAATGCAAACTGTAGGTTTGGGGTAACAATGAAATAGTGGGATGTAGGCTAATAATTTGGAACAGACACGCCCTCCGGGGGGGCTGTTGACAAGGGGAGGGAATTCAGGTGTGGAGGCAGCGTGAGCCTGAGTGTTTCTGAGCCTCCCTTTCAATTTAGCAGCAAGCCTAAAACTGCTCTGAAAATTTCCCACCTTTCAAATACTGCCATAGAAGCATATTGCAGAGTTGTAGCTCTGCCCACAGACAAGAATGTTCTATTGTGATGCCAGAGAACAGTTATTCTTGCCAGGCTCATACTGTGCGCTAAGAGTTCTCGCCTTTTAAGACTGAAAGGCCCTGAACAATGTGCCCAGCCCCTTCCATTCTCCCTCCAAAGTCACCACAGACCCACAGAGGTGAACCCCAAACAGTTTTCAGGCAAGAAAATAGCATCCCTGAAGTTTAAAAAGGTTTGTTTTTTTTTTTTCCTCACCCACATCTCCCTCCAGGCCATTAGAAAGCCATCAGGGTACCAACGTAGTTAGGGTGCCTTCTTCCCCAGCTCATGGACTAAGATAACAGAGCTTGTGGTTGAGCGGAACAAAGTAGCACTAAGCCCCTGCCTCCAGAATCCTCACGGGGTCTCTTCAGTTCTTCGCTGTCTGGGGATGCTCCCTGCAGATAATGATTTAACAGAGCAGCTGCGTGAGTCTGAGGACTGTCGTCAGTTCAGTAGTTCCATGCTCAGCTAGACCTTTGAAACTAGGGTTTCCACATCTTGATCATTGCTTTAGTTCATGCCTGACTCCCCTAGAATGCAGAGCAAGGAGGTGGGTATCCAACGACTTATTTGCCCTTGGCATAATGGAAGCTAGCAGGATCCGAAGAGCTCCCTTGGTACACAGAGAAGAAACGAGATACCTAACATTCCCCAGGCAATCAGAGGGGAAGTCTATTCACAAACTACCCACCCAGAAGTGTTCGCCACACATCACCCAGCACAAACTACTGCACTCTGTGACACTCCTTAGCTCGCAGACGCTTGGAGATTCTACCTATGTGAACGAGAAGTAAAATATAAATGTTACAGAAGACTCCCAATTGAGCCTTTTTTTTTTTTTCATTTTCTGCTAAATTAGAAGGCTTGCATTTGTCATCCCTCATTCCGTCAACACACACATCATTTTACTGTCTGTTCAGAGTCCAGGCCAGATCTTAGGTCAGAGTGACAGGGAGTATAAACAAGGTCTGGAAGCCTAAAGGCTAGAGAAGGTAACCCTGAACATTTAGACGCTGAAGGATTCTTTTTGTGTGTGTGAAGAATCTCTTGACCAAGGGACAGCAGGGGGAAATTTCTTCCTGGGCCACTGAATGGTAGATTGTCTCAGGTCCTGTCACTTTCTGAAAATAGAAAGAATAACCCAAGGTCAGGGGCGATGGACCTTCAGCTCTTTCTACTCTGACTGGTAGTTCCTTGCCTTCGGAATTGTATCACCATCTTGGAATGTGTCATTATTCTGTAACGTGTAGTGTCTGTCGGTTTAATTGTTGGGTTCACATGCTTCACATAGCAGTGTTGGCTGCAGAGTACATAAATTATTAGTGTTCTGGCTCTTTCAGTCTGCTCCATTTTCAGTGGAGGAAAATAAACTTTTTTCTCATTGGCTTTGGTCCCCCTCGCTTTTTTTTTTTTTTTATTGTAAACATGAAGAGACTTTGTCAAATGTCTGGTCATTTCTACCCAGTGCTGCCGTGTCATTACTTGTACACTCAGGAGATGGATGGCCTATGTCACTATCCTAATTCATGATACGCTACTGTCACTAGCCTGTAAATAACAAGAGGGGACTTTTCCAGAGAAGAAAACCCTTCTGTTCATTAGATTTAAGCCCTCTTTCAGATCCCTTCATATAACCTTTTATTGAAATTTTTACAACGTAGAATCAACTTTTGGTCAGGCAATAAAATGGCACTAATTCAAATAGTAGGGGCTCGAGAGTAGGGAGGCCAGTTAGAATAACTGAAAAATAATGTTTATCAGAGGGAGATGTATCTCTGCCAAGAGTTACTATGAATCTAAACTCTACAACTAAAATCTCTTCTGGTGAACTTTCTCTAGTTAAGAGGCTGCTGAGCTACCAAGTGGGACCCACGCCAGCCTGTGTTGGGGAACATACATAGGTCAACAGAGGTTCTTGTTGTCCTGCCTGCGAAACCTCAGCATTTACTGATGTGTGTGTGCTGAGAGCTTCATAATAAAGCCCACCCTAGTGTCATCTCTAAGTCTACATTGAGCAGATGTGTAGAAAGCTAACAGTCCTTTCAGTGGAGCCTCTGGAAGATGGAGCTGATGGATAATTACCATGGTCCATTGGGTATTTTACCATCTCTGCAGGTTCCCAGGAAGAGCGTTCTCCAGCTTCCCGCAGCCATGACCATCCCACATCATGTTGGTTCCCTTTCCTTTTTTCAATTCAATTTCTAATGCTTATTGGCACCATCTTCTAAATCGAACTGTACGAACACTATTGTCTCAGATTTACCTCTGGCAAAACCCACTAGATGACTCGAAATGGGAGACCACAAGAGATGATCTTACTGAGTATCTATGTGAACCAGAGGAAAGCAGGGGTTCGTGCACGCAGGATGCTTTGTAGCCCCAGCCGTGCAAAGCTCAGAGAACTTAGGCTCCAGGCAAATCAACAGCCACTAAAGCCATCCCAAGCCAGTGGCTTCTGGGTCCTCTGTCTCGTGAACTTGAAGAATACATTTTATTGACAATAGAAGGGCGATTTTAGAAAGGGGCTTATTGCAGGAATGTGAGCCGGAGTTCATGAGGAAAAAGACAGAGCTCCTACGTAACAGAATTGGGTCCCCAGGACTGGGTCACCACTGAGACACTGGGCCTTTGATAGAACTTGTGGTAGAAACTGGGCTGAGGCATGAGGGCCAGGGCTGGAAAGTCTTGTCGGCCCACATGGGAAGTGTCCTCTCCATGCCTCTCAGTTCTGGTTATTTCCCCACATACAGCTTCCAGGAGGCAGGGCTCAGTTAAGGCTTATAAAAGGAAGAAAAAAAAAAAAAAAAACAAAACGGAACAAGAGGCACTCTTTTGGCACTTCTGGGCCCTTTCTAGGACAGAATTTTTCCAGCCAAGGACAAGAATCTAAGTCCCTGTCTCTAAACCGCCCAACCAGCTTCAGCTTCCTGTTCTCTTCTTAAGGATGAGTATCAGGTAGATAATGAAGTCAAAGAATCTGTGGTAAGGTGACACTCTACATTGTCATCAGTGAGGAAAGCAGAAAGTGTCAACCTGCTGATAGGCTTACAGCATTTTATTTGTAAGTACTGGAACTTGTCCTAGAGGCAAGCCTGTTAAAGTTGCTGACCTGTGCCTTTAAGATCTGCCCTCCCCTCTGAGCACAAAGTTTGCCCTTCCTCTGCCTGAGCATCTCCAGAGAATCTCCAGGGCCACTGTCCCTGCCAATCATGAGGTGATGAGGTGATGTGAGGATGATCCCTTGGGGAAGTGCCCATCACTCATGACTAAGTCTTATTTTAGATCCCAATTCCCAGTCTGTTTATTTCCTCAAACAAGTTACACGGAAATGCGGATTAGAAGATTAAGACTTCTTAAGTGTCTCCAAAATAACCTTCCTCGTTCCTGTACTTTTCCAAGGGCATCTATCTGCTCATTTTTCTTACTTTACCGCCTCTGCTTTATTACTTCTTCTTGCTGTTCCGCCAGCCATTTGTCCTAACACAGTTAGACCTAAACATGTTTCATATGCCTTTAACTGCAAAGGGAATGAGAGTTACTTCAGCTGAGCTTGTGTCTTAATCAAACTGGCTGTAGTAAGAAGGACGATCATCCCTCCAGTATGGGTGGGAGATGTGGAGGTAAAGGTCCAAGTTGAGAGAGACAGGTTTAACATTTATGTAGAATTCTATGTAGCAAATCTAGAAATCATAATATTTATTAACTAGAGTATGTGTTCCTGTGAGTAAAGAGCAATTCTAAATTGACTAAGGTCAATTGAAGACTATTGTTTTTAATGCAAGAGCCTCTCTCTTCAATTTCTTCATTGGTAAATATGTCCTGAACTGGGCCCAAAATAATATCAAATCAGTAGTAGTTAATTATCCTTTCTTTACCATATCCCCCAAAATGATTTTCAGACATGTCTCTGGTTTGGGAACATTTCTTCTTCATTTTTATGCCCTACATGTTGCTAAGAGTGAAACTTAAGACACAATACAAATGACAGAGTTCATCCAAACACAGAATGAGTCATAAGTGCGGCATCCGGGTAAGCCATGCTGAAGGGAGAGCTAGCATGTTCAGTCAAAAGCAGATAAAAGGCCTAAACCAACAGACATCACTATCTAGAAGGCACAGACTGTCTTTTTGTTTTTTTAAATATGCTTGCATATTTCAAAGAAAATAATTTTTAAACTTGTAGAGAAGACACCACCCAGGAGACACTCAGAGGATTCTGCCCAGCAGTGTGAGCTGAGGAGTCGAATCCCCTGATTGGCTGCAGCTGTATTTGTGCCTAATGTGGACATGTTTTGATGAGTTAGCTGCTTGTGATTGGCTGAAGTTCAGCTGTTTGGGACTGGTTGCAAACAGGCTGTTTTTCACACACACACACACACACACACACACACACACACAATCACACTGTTAAGTTAGGTTTTTGTTTGTTTATTTACTGGCTCAGGTTACAGTTTGTAACAGAAATTCAAACACAGGATGATCTTGGGCTGGTGGTCTCCTGCCTACTGAAATGAAAGTGACTCTAGCTTGCTGTTTCTCCTGAAGCTTCGTAGTAGAAACCTGAAGAATAAGAAACTAGTATGTACAAACAGTTCTTCCCAAGTGTGTGCACACTGTTATGGAAGCTCATTCTAAAACAGTTCAGTGAAAGTGGAAAATATTGGCTGGGCATGGTAGCTCATGCTTTTCATTCCAGCACTCAGGAGGTAGAGGCAGGTACATTTCTGTGAGTTGGAAGCCAGCTTCGTCTACACAGCTAATTCCAGGCCAACTTGGGCTACATAGTGACATAGTAAGACCCGGCCTCAAAAGAAAAAGGAAAGTATTGCTTGTGAGGTTTACCACTGACACTGGCAGATTGGGATGAGGCTGGAAGAGGAGAAAGCTAATATCCACCGAGTGCCATCTAGATACCAATGACTTCCCATACATGACTCGCTTATTCTGTTCATGGGGGCCTCAGCCCAGAGCTCTGTGGTTGCATCATGCCACTTCACTCTCCTGAGTAAAATTAACTCCTTGTTGATATTTAGCCAGTGAGCTAATGTAAGAAGCCCGGGTGTGAGTCTGTTGTCTTCAACCATGGTGATATGGGATGTGGGTTCCTATTTTTCACATGTTTGAATTTTTGTTTGTTTGTTTTTGAGACACTGTCTACTGTGTAAACTAGACTATCCTTGAACCCAGAGAAATCTGCCTGCCTCTGCCTCCCAAGACCTAGGATTATGGGTGTGAGCCATTGCACTAGACTAAGCAAGTACTCTATTACTCTATTACAGTCACTAGAATGTTTTTGGTTTGTTTGTTTGTTTGTTTTTCTGCTGAAACTACTAGGCCTCTCTAAATTTCAGGAACTGTACTTGTGGGATTCTCCTGTCTCAGCATCTTGTATGGCTAGGATTATGGGTATAACAGGTATGTTTTTCTAGGCCTAGCTACTTTCCTTTCTATATATATGAACTCACTAAATTCAGCTTCAGTGTACCCAAGCCTTTCAGCATCCCAGCTTTCCCTCCCTCATATCCCTGTGCTTTTCCTGCTGTAAAGGCCTTGTGAAGGGCTGAATAAGAATGACCCCCATAGACTCATATATTTGAATGCTTAGTCATCGAGAGTGGCACTATGTAAGAAGGATTAAAAGATAAAGATGTGGCTTTGTAGGAGGAAGTGTGGCCTTGTTGGAGGAAGTATGTCACTTTGAGATTTCAAAAGCCCGAGCTAGGCCCAGTGTCACTCTCTCTTCTTGCTGTGTGTGGATCTCAGCTACTTCTCCAGCACAGTGTCTCACTGTGTGCTGCAATGTTTCCTGCCATGACAATAATGGACTGGATCTCTGAAACTATAAGAAAGCCCCACTTAAATGCTTTCTTTTAGAAGAGTCGCTGTGGTCAAGGTGTCTCTTCAAAGCAATACTGATTAAGACAGGCCTTATACTCTGGAATTGCTGGAATTGCCCAAATGCTAAGGTTATTGTAAAACAATCCAGTGTCTGAGGTTTCATGAACTCAGACTCGGAGTTTGCCCTGGGCACTATGCTTTCTTTTGTCTTTGATTTCTTTACATTCCATGAACCAGAAAGATTATATTTTATTATAGTATTCTACTGTTTGGGATTCTTTCCTTTGTACTCAAATTTCAGTGAAACAACTGACTTTTAAACTCTACCAGTTTAATTTGGAGTTCTTATACCTGTAGGCTTGTTGCTTGGAGAGCTCTCCTCAGTCCGGGTAGGGACTTTGTCTTTGCCTGTGTTTATTGCTGAGCATTAGCTACTCTAAATGCCAATAGGGCACTAAGAAGTGGAGTTGTGTAGGAGTATTCCTGTGGGTAGATATCTCCTAACCACTCCTGGCCTATTTGATTCCATTTGTTTGTGCACGGTTTACATATAAACATTATCACCGGTGATGAGTAGGTGTGAAATAAACAAGGAAGTATGCAAATTATGGTCATGCTCATTACAAATGGCTTTCCCTGAAATATACTAAATGCCACTCCTTAGGATCTAATACATTTAACAAAATTTATCAGCATGTTCTCCTTCCCCCAGCCCTTACCTATTAAGGACTAATGAAATGCCATTTATTTAATGACACATGCACTGGCTATTTCCACTGCATTTGGGAACTTACTCATGCAATCATCTTTCTTTAATTATCTGACTCCAAAGAATATTTCAAAGTCTTTCCAAGACCTTCTGAAGTTATTATTTCACTTTTGAATAAGATTTACTCTTCCCCTCTAGACACATAATCTCTAATCATTTTCCTCAGAAGAAGGCTGACACTTCATTTGTCTCCTAAGCAATAAGACACGACCACCTCTGTGCATAATGAAGGACTCCAAAGCCTGAATTTATTGTGAAGCACATAGCAAAACTAATTGCATGAACCAAAGAAGTCTAATCAGTATAAAAATTAGAATATAGACAATCATTTGAATGATAATACCAGAAAGGACTTGAGAGATCATTTGTGATCAGCTCAGCTTACAGATAAGAAGAGTCAGGTCTAGAAAAATGAAGAAACCTCAGAAGGTCACAGCCTAGCTCCTGGCAAAAACTGCCTCCCAAATTCTGCTGCACAGGGACTTCACACTGTGCTCATGTTTTGAAAGCTGGGTTACCTCCTCAAACATTTCCCATTTTAAACAAGATTGTCAAGGCCCTTTTATCAATGTACTTGAAAAGAATTTCTAATTTCTTGTAAGGACACTCATATTTTAAATTTTGTTGCACGAGCAGATCAAATGCCATCAGGCAACACCTAGAAAGGATTTGTGTTTCCTCTGAATTCTAATGTGGCCTCTTTACCTGCCACATGGGCAGGTGTGTCTTCCTACCTTACATCGCACTCACTTCGGTCCATATCTTCTCTTAGGTCAATCAGCTCCCGAGGGTCTTCAGTAAGGTCTGTGTCAATGTGAACATGGGATCGCCTTCTTTTTATCACTCTCCTCACACATACTTTAAAACTTCTCATATCACATTTCTGACAGACTCCATTGCGGGAAACCAGCTGTCTTTTTGATTTAACCAATAGAATGATAGTTACAGATGATCACCTAGATTACGTGGAGCTGGATAATGCCACTGTATGAACCTTGTTTGCTGGGATTTCAGGAAATTCAAGCCGAGTACAATAAACCTTGAGCTGCAGCACGTGCGAGTGGGGTGTTTTAAATAATTAAGGAGTTTAAATTTATTTCTCTTCCTAAATGGCAGTGTTAAGGGAAATTTAATTAAAATTCACAATTTTTTATTATTGTTGCTTCTGAAATTGGGAATAAAATGTAAGATTCCACTGCAGTCACCTGAGGGAAAAAGCAAAGATTGTATAATATGATTTATTACTATTCTAGCTGTCCTCTGTCTTCATCCACTCATTTGGTCAGGAGACAATTCAGTGGGGACCTCATGGCTTTGATGGGGAAGCTCAGAGCCACTGTGAGAGCACACAGGGAATGTTTACCCTCCGCCACGGGGACAGCAGACCAAGATCATGCTAGACTGGCATCGCAGCTGAAGGCAGAGGGACAAGTTAAAGGCAGGCTGCAGTAGAGCGACGGTTAGAGGTTCCAGATAACAAAGCAAGCGAGAACTTGATGTAGCTATCAAGAAGGTTCCATGAGGGCCAGGGCCCAGAATGGCAGCTGATTTCAACGAGAGCATCCATATTGTAGATAAATCTTGGTCTTTCAAGAAACAGAAAAGTTGGTTTCTGCTATGTAGCAGTGCCAGGCAGACTTACAGCCCCAGTTTTTCAGCAGAAGCTTCGAGTCTAGATTTTTTTTTTAAGGAGAAATTTCCATTTTTAAATGTTGAAATGTAACTACAGTCTACTAGTTTAAGAGGTCTAGTCAGGAGCAGTCCTTCAAGGTGTGGCTTGCAGGCCAACATAAGATCAGTGCTGACATCTTACAGAGGGGAATTCTCAGGCCTGGCTTTTTGCCTTAAAAAGCAAAATCTCTGTGGCTGATGGAGCTTAGGGATCTGATTTCACAAGCCCTTGAGGTGATTTGGATGCGGCTGATACTTGCTTCTTGGAAGACATTTTTCATTGATTACTCGAAACTTAAAGCATGCTCTTGCCATTTTGTCAGTGGCATTTGGAAGAAAAAAAAAAGTTTTCAAGGTCCAAGCAGACTAAGATGCCAACAGTGTTTCACTTGCCTTGTGTCTTCCTCTCCCTTCATCCTTAAATCATGTTTTATAGTCTCTATATAACAGCCAACTTCCTCTCACCCAGCCTCCAAGAAACCCTCTGAGGCACCGCACGCACCACAGCACATGCCTGTCACCCTACTCATACCATCCTTTGTTATCAGCTGTGATAAACACATACGGAATTGATTTGGTAACTTCCCAGTGATGCAATGAAATAGTGGCCGACTGGAAAGGATGGCACAGCTCTTTATTGGCTGATGGCATTTCTCTCCAGGATGTGTGTGCTACCATCTATATAATGACTTGAAGAAAAAAAAAAATATGCTTTATGGTCTCTACAGCACCATCAATAGAGTTCCTATTTGATTACTAAGGGGGGGAAAAAAACTCTTACTAAGAGAAATTATGGCATCATAGATAGGAAGAAGTTAATGTCTTCTAAAGATGTAAGAGAATCCTATAGGTTTATCATATACTAAATCCCTTTCCCTACATACGTATGCAGGAGGTATCTTGTTATTGTCACTTCCCAGAACCTCTGAGGACTGAGCTGCTCTGACCCAGTGGGCCTCTCACTCTGGACCACATAACTTCGGACATCACTCTTGCTTGCACAGCCTGCTTGCTGGTTTGGAAATAAAACAACCTTGAAGTAAAGCCAAGCTGTGATTCTCATCCACTATTGAACCCAGGCCAGATCCTGGGCTTAGCCCTCTTCCAGCGTTGTGAGCAATGAATGCAGCACCAGCTGGATGACAAGCAACACCACAGGACTATCTGGGTGGCTACCACATCGGATCATCCATTGAGAAGGCTTCTTCATCCAGGATGAGGTAAAAAATAGTGGACCGTGCGATAAAGGATTTCCTTGTAACTTCAGGAGACAAACACATGAGTGCTGGGACTTGGTGTGTTTTAAACAAAGACCATCAAAAGAGAGTTACAAAGTGCAAAAACACTTTGGGAAAGTGGAAAGGGCACTTGGAAGCAATGGAGCTGCTGCCTGACTCTGAGGAGACTCTCCTTATCTGCATTGTTTATTAAGGACTTTGACTTCCATACTTGTTCCCAGATAATTTGGAAAGCTGCCTGGGCTGACTTAAATGCCATGGATGAATAGTGGGGGAGAACCAGACACTCTGAGCACACTGAGCCTTAAGGAACCATGCAGTCCCTTCCTGACACTATTTCCAAACAACATGTCTTATGACATTTAGTGTGGATAGAGTTTTTTTGGAGGCAACATTTCTGTACACACAGCAGACACATGCTTGATTCTGTGCAGTACTGGGTAAGTTTGGAGTCTTATTTCTCCAATTTGATCTCCGTAACACAGTTCGTTTATAAGTTAAGAAACCTCTAGAAGTCCTTAATGTGAATTATAGTCATAGGCTTCCTTCTCTAGGAGGACTTCTCCCTGAGGTCACACTCTCTGCAAATACTACACATTTTAAGCCCACCAAAAGGAGAGATAGTGGCATTTCTACCAAACCACAGCAAACAACAAACTTAGAATCTCGCCACAAAGGAGCTGCTGTTATCTTTGAGGGCCAGCCTCCCCAAGAGCTGCTATTGTGAGAAAGTTTCTTGAGAAGACGAAGGGAAGAGAGAGGAAGCCTGCTCTGAGTCCTGTCAGCTGCAGGGGCACAAGAACTACACGGTAAATCCCTGCTATTCCCTGCCCATGCCTTCATTCTGGAGTAGCCTTAACCACATGACAAAGTTCATGGTGGGACAAATGCAGGCAGGCTCTCTGAAGAAACCTTCTCTGTGCACAGTTTATAAATATGTTACAGGCTGTGTGGTTTGCTTTGCTATTTTCATAACTAACATTGTCATCCATTTTAATTTGGAGGAAATCTATTTTGTCATTGTGTTCTCTTACGGCTCCTGATTTTTGTTCCTTGCTACAAAAATAGTTGTCTAATACTCTCCTCTTATGCACTGTCTTAAAGATGTAATATTTTATACATTAAATTTAAGGTCCAGTTATCTGATGTGAATTTTCGTTTGTGAAATGAAATATCAGATGGAATATATTTCTCCCCAACTAACATCCCTTTGTTCCTGTGTTTGCCATATGATGTAGCGATCTTATTCTTCAGTACACACCTACTGGAACAAAGCATGGCCACACAAAAGCCTCCATGGCATTGGTAGAGCAGCCTTAGCTAGTCAGCCATCAACTGGTGAGCAGATACACAGGTTGAGGACTATTCGCTATGAAATACTTCTTGGCAAAAACAAGGCACGAAAACAGTACAATATGAAGGAATCTCAAAAACATTAATGGAAAAAACCCTCAGGGGACTTTACAATGTATAATTCTTTTTATAGGGGAAGCCAGAAAAGGTAAAATAAAGGTGAGAAATTAAAAAAAGTGGTGAGTAGCTGTTTGGCTGATGGTCAGAAGGTAGAGGCTGATGACAAATGATGCTGAGACAGCTTTTGTGAGTGAGAAAAATGCTCGAAACAGCTTCTGTTGTCCTGCTTTGTGAGACAGGACCTCCTGCAGCCCCAGCTGGCCTCGAGCTGGGTAGCAGAGCCTTGAACAGCTGATCTTTATCTTCCTGCCTCCCCTGAAATTACAGGCAGGTGTTGTCATGTCCAGCTTTAATACCCTGATTCTTGAAGTGTTCACACCACAGTATGAAAACCTTTCTGTTAAAATGGGCAAATGTACTGTAGGTTTATAAACTAGTAAATCTGGGAGAAAGGTGCATGAACAGCAGTATACAGAAGGTAAATTCGAATTTAAATCACAATTTTCTTTTCCTTCACTAGGCCTCAATCCTCTTTATCCCGGGGGGTTTTCTTCTGATATTAAATTGATGCCTGCCGGGAAGTCACCCTCCCCTTTCAAACGTCTTCATGTTTGAAATGAGTTTCTTGTGGATGGCGTTGTTTCTTGGCTCACTGAGTCTCTGCCATTTCATTTGGTATATATATCTAGAACATTGCCATTCAAAGTGAGGGTAGTCATACTTGAAATTAATAATTAATACTGTTTTATAGCCTTGTCTTTTCTTTATTGTCTTCTACACTTCCTGACCCCTGAATGTTAAGTCTTTTTATATGATTTCATTTTTTTTTTTTTATTCCTTATCAAACCAATTACACTTCGATTTCAGCATCCGGACCATCAACTCCAGGGCTTTACATGTGTTACTCAGGCACCCTGCCACTCAGCTCCTTCTCGTCCCTTAGACTTCTAAAAGCTTATTTAGTAATTATCCTAGGGATGGCAATACTCAGATCCAGCAGAAGGCAGGTCTCCTTTGCAACAGTACCGCGCAGCACTGCAAGGGAAGGGCCGGTGCATGCAGCGAGGTCTTCCCAGCTTGCTCTTCCAGACCTTGGAACAATTTGTCCTGCATCCCATTTGTCCACGCACTATGATCGTCAGATATGCCGATATTCCTCTTTTGCAAAAGCTGTCTTGGTAGATTAATTAGGGATAAGAGAAGTCAAATTTTTCATCCTCCTCTAAGGCTGCTCTTCGGTGTTCTTTGAATTTCTTTTGAGAGGCATATAACAATCACACATATTTGAGGGGGTAAAATGTGATGTTTTGATATGTTCTGATATGTGTTGTGTATTGAAGATCCAGGACAGCATGACCACACCTCATTTTTAAGATGAGAACATTTAGTCTATTTTAGCCATCCACTCTTCACTGTTAACTACCGATACCCTGGCTGTGTAATAGAACTGATAGAATAGAAAGTTCAATCATCACCTCTCCTCCCCTTCCTTCTTTACTCTCTGCTACTACTTTATTCTCAACTTGTGCTGTCAATTTATTTATTTATTTATTTATTTATTTATTTATTTATTTATTTATTTATTTATTTATTTATTTATACATACCTGCATGGCTGCGTTCAGTGAATACAATGCTCACCAAGCTTAACACTGTTACATTTTATGCCTTAATTATAGATACAGAATGGGTGGATTACTTCATGAGCAATGAAGTAGGTTTAGATATTGATGTTCATAAGCAGTGCAGGTGTCTCTCTGTACACTGATATCATTTCCTTTGGCTACACACATATATTCGGTACTTATTTGAACTCTTGGGAGACCCTGGCACCGTCTTTTCATAATGGCTGTACTAACTTGGACTCTGGCAAGACTATGTAAGTGCTGTTTAGAACAGCTGTCTCAGCTGGTGAAAGGCAGTAGCTCACTGAGGTTTTGTCTTTCTCTGATTGCTTAAGTGATGTCGGACACTTCTTAGCGCCGTTAGCCATTTCCTTTCCGGATCTTCTGAGAGATTATCTGTGTAGACCTCAAGCCTGTTTCAAATCAGATGGGGTGGGCAGGTTACTGAGTATATTATGTATTTTAGATAGTAATCCTTTTTCAGACACGTACTTTACAAACACAATTCTGTCCTCTAGGCTCCCTCTGAGCTCTTTTATCTTATTCTGCAGAAACCTTCCAGTTTGCAGCATACAGTCCCATTTGTCCTGTTTGCCTTTGTTTTCTACATTATGAGGATTAAACTTACTTTTTGTCTAGTTCAAGGTTATGAAACTCCTCTCGGCTGTCTTTGAGTCAGTTCCAACTCATCTTTGTTTATGTGAGAGAGAGGCCTATTCCATTCCTCTGCATGTGGAAAATGCCATTTATTTCTTTTTTTTAAACTATAAACTTTAAATTAGCTTACGAAGCAACGGGTTTCCACCCATACTTCATTTGGCTTGATCCCTTCCTGTCCTCTCCCTTCCCTGCCTTTTCTTTCCTACTCTGTCCTTTAGCCCCCACTGCTCTCTCTTCCTCGCTGTTCTCCTGTCTTCTCTGCCCTCCCTTAGAGTCTTTCTTCTAGTTTTTGACCTTTGCCTCTCTCTTTTCCTACCAGGCTACAGACTTACCGGAGGCTAAGATCTGTGTATGAGAGAGAACATATGGTCTGAGCCTGGGTTACCTCACTTAATGTTTTCCAAATTCATACATTTTTTTCCTGTAAATTTCATTTTTTTCTGTATAAATAAATAAAATCCCATTGTATCTATGTGACACATTTTCATTTTCTATTCTTCAGTTGATGGCTATCTAAGCTGGCTTCATTTCTTGCCACTGTGAAAAGAACGGTGAAGACCATAAGCGTGTCCACGTCATAGGATGTGGGCATATGCCCAGGAGTGCCATTAAAGAGACTTTCTCCCACTGCATGTTTTTGTCACTTTTGTCATGTATCTATTGACAGAAAGGAGTATGGAGATTTTTTTAAGACTTTCAGTTTGATAGATCATGTATTGTTTTTATGCCAGTACCATGATTTTTGCTTTTTATAGCATTTTGGTGTATTTTGAAGCTAGGAAGTTCTGTCTCCAGTTTGTTTGTTTTGGCTACTCTTTTGTGGCTTCATATGAATCTGAAGATTTATTTTTCTATGTTCTGTAAAAATGTCATTGGTATTTGGTAGGGACTGGATCCAACACATCTTTGGGAATCTTTCTTCATACAGATCAGTCTCTCTCTGCCTTTTATTTTCTTTTTTCCTAAAAGATCTTTAACAATTCTTGCAAGATGGGCCCACTCACGATAAAAACAAACTCTCTCAATTTTATGAGAAGCTATAGAAAACCAAAGATAAAAACAATCTAAGAAACTAGAAATATAGCTAAGAGTGAGTATACTTTATTTCTCCCCTTCTCCCATTTTGAGACAGTGTCTCACTATGTAGCCCAGGCTGGCCTTTAACTCAAACTTCTTCTGTTTTGGCTTCCAAATGTTCCTTCACTTTTGCAGAATAGTCTTGTATAGGTTTAGAATACTATGCTGATAGGGGCTTTGTGTGTGTGTGTGTGTGTGTGTGTGTGTGTGTGTGTGTGTGTGTGTATGTCTGAAATAGTCTCACCATAGGCCCAGACTGTCAGACTGTGGTGGCAATTCTTCTGCCTCTACGTCCCTAATGCTGAGCCTGACACACTAGGCCTGTATATTCAAACAAGCACTTTAGCTCGATGCAGCGCTAGCAAATTTCAAAGAAACAGATTGGTTCTTTCCTCCAAGTTATCTGTGTAGCAAGAATGACTGTTCACATAAAATTCTTGTGGGGAAAAAAAAGACTGTACCTGCAAACGGAGTCTCTGTCAATATGTTTCCGCTAAGTAAACCAAAGATATTTCCCCTAAGTATCAGACCATATTGGTCTGAATGAGGCTGAACTTTGGCACAAATGAAGACTGCTGCCTGTCACAGACATGACAGGAAAGCTAGTGAGAGAGGAAAACCTTCAGCCTGTTCATCCATTCTCACCTACACTGACTTTCTTTTCACTGGAATGGTAGTGTGCTGGGTGTTCACACAGGAGACAGGTGTAGAAATCGAGATGAATGTGGCCACACTCAGCTCCCCACAAATGAATTCACAGAAACTTGCCTGCAATCTGATAGATTTAGATTCGTGGTTTTAACCTGCCAGGGAAGGCATGTTGGATTCCAGGGCTCATCGAGATGTTCTGCTTGAGTGGGTCTCAGATGAGCCTGAGCCTCAAGTGATGCTGGTTATGTCCATCCAGGAAACAACACTTTGTGAAACAGTTCTTTTCAAACCATGGATGCTTGATGAGCCTTGACAACAGTGGATCTCAACCTTGTGGGTCATCATCTCTTTGGGGTCACATATCAGATATCCTCTCTATCAGATGCTATAATTCATAATAATAGCAAAATTATAGGGTCACAGCATTAGGAAGGTTGAGAACCACTGCTTTACAAACTACTTAATTCTATAATCCTTCTGGTATTCTTTAATGACACAAGTTATTTTTTTCCTAAATAGTGGAAACCTTTAATAAAAAAGCTGAATATGAACTACAAGATTAGAATTATAGACAACTCACTCCCTATTTTGCAGATGATACCAAAACTCAAGTATGTATGGGGCAAAGCCAGGAACAATCCACACATTTGATTGTAAGTCCGGATGGATTATGATCTCGGTTTCTTTTTTCTTTTTAATTTTTCTTTTCTTTTTATTAATTACACTTTATTCACTTTGTATCCCAGCTGTAGCCTCCTTCCCTAATCCCCTCCCAATCCCATCCCCCTCTCTCCCTCCTCTTTTCCTATATCCCTCCCCAAGTCCAATGATAGGGAAGATACTCCTCCCCTTACCTCTGATCCTAGTGTATCAGGTCTCATCAGGACTGGCTTCATTGTCTTCCTCTGTGGACTGGTAAGGCTGCTCCCCCCTCGGGTGGAGGTGATCAAAGATCCAGCCAATGAGTTCATGTCAGAGATGGTCCTTGCTCCTATTACTGGGGAAACCTCTTGTACACTGAGTTGCCATGGCTACATCTATGCAGGGGTTCTAGGTTATCTCCATGCATGGTCCATGTTTGGAGTATCAGTCTCACAAAAGACCCCTATGTCCAGATTTTTGGTTCTGTTGCTCTCCTTATAAAGCTCCTGTCCCCTCCAGGTCTTTCTATCTCTCCCTTCTTTCATAAGATTTCCTGCACTCTGCCCGAAGTTTGGCTATGAGTCTCAGCGTATGTTTTGGTACACTGCTGGGTAAAACATAGTTAAGAAAAAGTTTTCAAACAGGATGCCTTAAAAACCCTCCTAGCCATACCTACTACAATGCACACACTGCTTAATTTTCTACATACAATAGTGGTCCCATTGAAGGAGCCGGCAATATTGTTGCCATCTGTTTTCATAAGCATAATCTATAATATTCACATAGCGAGGATCATGTGACAGTGTTTCTCTAAAAACATTGTGCTGTTGAAGGATATATGGCCATATCTGGCGCAGTTTTTATATATACCAGCATATCTATTTCATTCTAAAAGGCAGACCTATGAAAATCACCTCATTTGGGACCATGCAATTCATGCTCTAAGCTCAGGTCTTACTTAATTCAGGTTGAGACGGCCGAGGTATGTTGCCAAGCCAGGAGCACAGAGGATACTGAAACCCTCTCTGCGGGACTTAGCTAAGAGGTCAAGCTGTGGCAAGGCTCTCAGAATGTGCCCCTGGAAGGGTAGCTCCTTGGTTTCCATGAGGGAAGTGCCGAAGCATGTCTTCTACACAATGTACACCTGGAGAGCCTATAGTAGCCCTTCTTTCCCACAGGAACACATCCTGAGTCCCCCTGAAACCATCATTAGTACTGATGTTGACACAAAGGGTCCACTCTGTAAGGGCATATAGAGCACAGTTTATAAAGCAGGCAGAGGAAGGCTTAACAGTAACTAGTAGGAAATAGTACAGTGAGAACATTATTTCAATGTAGTTTGGATTTGAATATCCTCCAAAGGCTCATGTCTTAAAAGCTTCCATTTCTTCAGGAGGATCTTTTATTTTGGGGGGAGGGGACAGGTTAGCCATAGCTTGAGCAGGTGGCAGCTAGCATGAAGTCTTGAGGTCACTGGTGACATGATTCTGAAGGAAACTGTGGCCCTGGTCCCTTCTCTTGCTCTCAGGCATTTCCCTGTGCTGTGCAGCCTTGGTCAGAACAATGGGGTGAACAATGGAAGTTCCAGAAGTGTGAACTGACAAAACTTTTCCTCTTTCTTTTGTGAGTTAGTTATCTCATGTATTTGCTACTTTCAAAAAACCAAAAACCCACACCATACTTAGCACTTTAGTTAGATCACGTGATGACATGGTGCCTAGGAAAGCAGCTCAAGTGAGCGATGTGGAATTAGAGCACTGTTGATCTTTTTAACTGGGATTACAACAGTGCTGTGAGTTGATCTGCTGACTAGCGGATGGGTAGTACATACAGCATGGAGACGGTGGACAAAGGGATGCTTCATGTACTAGGCAGGCCAAGTGTGATGGCTTGGGGAGAACAGGCCAGCAGCAAATGCAGCAGCAGCAGGAGTGAAGCATACCCTTCACACAGAGAAGGCTTGAACCATAAAAACAATGGTTTGGATAGCTTTTACCAGCAAGGCCTCTGAAGCCAAGAAAAGCACAGAAAATACAGAAATGAAAGCAGAGGGGAAAGGCACTGTTTTCTTTGAACGGATACTAAATGGTCTCATGAAACTTAATATGGCTCCTCTTTGAAGTCTCCAGTCCTACTGCAGAAAGAAAATCCTACGAGCAAACCAAGAGAAGAAATATAATACTCCAGGGTGCTCAGAGTAACTGGAAAAGCAGACCAGAGTTGACAGGAAGATGAAGCTTTTTCAGGCTGTGCTCTGATTCGGCGCTGGAAATCCGAGTGAGCGCAATCTCAGGAGCCACAACTGATCCCTAGGAAAAATGTTCACCCTCTTGTTAGTGGTACAGGGAACTTCCATTTTCAACTCTGCCAGCAGGTCCTTAGAAAAGGGTACACCGATCTCCAGGCTGGCTTTTTCAGGACCTCCGTTAACTACTAGAAAATGGACGTCCATCCCTTTCGCTGTGTCAGTCGGACTGTGGTCATCTGCTCTTAGATTAGTGCTAAGTGTGTGACACTATGACTTACATTCCTGTGGCTTACTAAGACGGGGGGAGCACGCACACACACACACATACACACACACACACACACACACACACACAACTGTTAAATCTCAGTGAGAAGCATATATGGGTATTCACTGAGCCAGTCCTTTACAAACCTACCTTTATAGATTGCCTGACTAATGGACAACATTTAAGCCATGAGACAAAGCTGATTAGGGACACGGTGGTCTCTTCTGCCTTTCACATCACAGCTGCATCATTTCTGGAGCTGTGCCCCCTGCCATGTGATGTGTATAACCGGACTCTCCCCCGTCTACAGTCCGCTGCCCCATCAAGCCCAATGGTTCGGTGCCCTAACACCCACCAAAGAAGAGGCAACAGCATCCAGGGAAGTTATCGGTTTATTAGGAAAGTACCAACACCACATTCTTGGAAATTACTGGAATTTTATTTGCCTCAGGCGTATGACTTGCAACCAAAGACATTGTGCAAAGAAAGCAAAGATTAAGTACACTTCAGGGAGAAGGAGACCGCACACATGGGTAACAGGTGGACAAAAGAAGCCAGCCAGGACACTCTAGACACGGTAATATTCAATAGCATTGTTGATAAAACGAGAACAAAAAAAAATTCAGCAATGTTTACAGTAGACAGAAATCTCATACAAGTCAAAAAGCTTTTTTTTTTTTTGTTCTTCAGATCATAGAGCATAAAATGGAAAAATGTATATGTAGGTGGTATCTACTGTACATTTGTCACCTAGTAAAGTTGCTTATATGTACCACAGTGTTTAAAAAAAAAAAACAATACTGAACAAATGAAAGTCTTGAAAATTGCCTGATGAAAAATAAAATAGCCAGTGGCTTTTACCGGCTCCTCCTGGTCATCGGCGCTGTGGAAGATAGAAACCTTCTCATCAGGACGGATGACGGAACCAAGCACATCAAACTGCTACCAAATTCGACCCACCTGTAGAAATATACTCTCCACCCACATCTTTTCCATCAAAAGCTTTTGCTTGTTTTTAATCTTTGAATCTTTGAGGCCCATTTGGTCACAATATGTTACAAATATTCTTGGGTGTGTGTGTGTGTGTGTGTGCGTGCACGCGCGCACACACACGAGTGCGTGCACGCACTTTTTTTTTTTTTTTTTTTTTACACCATGATATCATATGTTTGTCTGGCACTATCCTAAAGCTACTTCTAGATGACAATGAGGACGGAGAAATAACCCAGTGCCCAAGTGGCAAGTGAACTCACTGGGGAAGAGAGGAGGGAGGGGAAGAGACTGTCCAGCTCTGCCACGGGGAGCTCAGCTCCGTGCCGCTCACTCGTCGTCGGTGCCACTCGCTTCTGACTGCTCCTGAAGGAGAAGAGGTGGGGAGAGTGAGGGAAAGACAGACTCTGCTGCAGAGGCACGGGCGCCCTCAGTGCCCGAGTGGGGAATGTAGAAAGGGCAACCTCAAGGCAATGCCTGCCAGCCACGTTTGCTGTCTGCCGCGGTGATTTCCCAAGTTTATGGCTAACCCATTCTATTTTTAGCCGAGACAAGAAAAAGATGAGGCATGGAACGTCTGCTCGCTGGTAAATCATCTCAAGAAATGATGGTGTTTTCAGTGTAACCCAAATACACGGAGCCTAACTCTAGAACATTCCAATCATGCTGGGGTAGCAAAGTGTTGAAGGGAAATCAAACTCACATATACACTGAAATGGAAAATTGTCTTTCCAGAATTTAAACGGTGTAGAGGGTGGTTGTGTCAGGGAAGCTGAGCTGCTCTGGGAAACGAGTTAAAGGATGGGGGACTGGCCAAGTTTCTGTTGTTCTCCCAGGCCTTCAGGGACAACAGTGCAGGACTGAAGCTCCTGGTGTCTGAATTTAGGCCCCCCATCAGTCCTTCAGGACCTGCGGAGTAACCAGGACCCAAGTGATGTCCTCGTGACTGTGCTAATTTCAACATTAAATAACTCCTCAGATCAGAAGGTGCCTGGGTTGATAAAATGTTCCTTAACATTTTTCCTGATAAGAATAAAGCCTCTAGATATTTAATCTCAGGGCACCACAGCCAAAAACTCTGACACCACAACACCTGGCCCCCTCAATCACCATTATTTCATCTGAGCTGCTGTATACTCACAGCAAGCTCAGTGCAAGAGATATAAAATATTAATCAGCCATGAAGAAAACTGTATTTGCACATACGTGCACTAAAAGCTTGAGAGGGGGAATAGAAACCTATTGAGGAGCTTTTCATTTCTCTGGTGACCACACAGAGCTTTAGACTTTTTGTTCTGAATTTTGCAGCTCTGTTATCCTCAGCAAGACCACCACACCAGGCCGCCCTCCCCTCAGTCTAAGGGAAGAGGAGTGTGAACCCCCAGATGGCCTCTGCTGGGGCCTGAACACTCACGTTCTCATCCTGTTCCTCATCGCTGTCAAAATCACTCACAACAGGTTTGGCTTTGCCTCGATTTGGCCTTTTCTTGCCTTTCCCTGTGTCCCGGCCTTTCTCTTCTTTTTTATTGAGCTTGATTTTCACCTTCACAGATTTTGCTAGAGCAGAAACAGAGAGAGACCCCAGTGAGGATTCAAAGTCAGTAAAATTATTATCCTGCCCCGTGGATAAGCAACCCAACCTCCCCAGGGCTGGGGAGCCTCAATGGCACTCTTCAGCCTGCCGGCCTAGTTAATCGCCCTTCCAAGTGCCAGCATGTCTCTGCTCAGAACGAGAGTGACACAGTCACAGGGGCTGAAGACCTCAGAGTAGGGGCCGGATCGTTTTCTTGGCTCCTGATGGCTGAGCAGGGCAGTTGTCACATAAAAAAAAAAAAAAAATTTTTTTTTTACATTAACTATTAACAAATCTTATACAGGATTTAAAAAAAAGGATGATTTCACTGTGTACTCTAGTTAACTTAAAAATTCAAGAAATTTGAGTGTTTTTTTTTTTTTAATGTAGAAGAAAAACACAAAATGGAAAGCAAAAGTGACAGCATGCTTCTTTTACCCCATTTCATGGCTCTCTGGTGATTATTTTGAGGAAAAAAAAAAAAAAAGAATGGTTTATACCTGTAAATAAATTCTACAGACTGTCATACCAAGGATTCAAATATGTACAGACATATGTACACAAGGAGATATTTGAAGTTTTATTTAGTGTGTACATGGACCTTCTGGCACATCCATGTTTTGCTTTCTACTTACATGTGGAAAACAGCCCTATGTATCATCTCACATGTGTAGCTTAATTCTTTTCAACCCTTGAAAAGTTCCCACACACAATCTACTCCATAATTGCTTTAACCAGTCCCCCAGTGATGGGTGTGTCAACAAAGAAGGCTACCTCCAAGCATGGCAGACAGTGGTAGCAAACACATGGGACATTCTAATGCTATCTGTCAAATACACTGCCAGGAAGAGTCCCGCCATTTCTGCTCTTGCTCAGAAGAGTGCCAAGTGCTACACCCTCTAAGGAACTTCTGAAATAGGTAGCCCATAGCCACCACTCCAAGTATTTGAGGGTGAGATCAGGAGAAGGTGGTTCTACCACACACACCAATTTCCCCAGCATTTGTAGATCTCAAGACTGTAGATATTTCAGTAGAGGAGGGGGTTTAACCACTGCAGAAACAATATGTGAGATGAGACTGTCAATCTCTTGGGGAAATGTAGGAAAGTATGCTCCTTGGGACAGTAAAATTAAGACATCTGATATTTTGTTAATGTTTTTAGATGTTAAGTGTGGAAACAGCAACAAGATAGCATAAAACTGGAACACACTTCTCAAAGTATTATAGATTATATGGTTATACCATTTCTTTTTTACCTACCCTAAGCAAAAGTAATGAGCAATAAACCAAATGATGTTTGTGAAAGCATATCTCTATGCAGACCAAAATAAGTAGGCGTTCTATGACAGTATCAGTTTGACCATTATTATGGAAAATCAGTGACTGTCTAAGTGTGGCCTGGGCCTGGCAGCACCTTGTGGGAACTTGTGAAACATCAGGGACAGGGCCTGGCCTCACTGATGAGGAGACACTGGGTTGGAGCGTAGCAATCTGTGCTCTTCATGCCCTGCAGATGCCAGGCTACAGTGCTAAGGAGTGGCAGGTGGCTTGCAACCCAGCGTTATCCCAACATCCAAAGGCAGCATGGGCAGAATGTTCTCAATGAGCTTGGCAGCCCTGAGCTCTGTGGCTGGTGCCCTCAAATTTCAACAGCTGGGAAAACTGGATATGAGCAGGGCAGGTATATGGCATTTAGTATCTGTGGAAACAGCCCTAAAGGGAGGAAGGGCCAGATGCAAGGGGCTTACCCTCTGACTCTGACTCTTCTTCATCATCTTCCTCCTCCTCTTCATTACTTTCTTCCTCGCTCTCTTCTTCTTTGGCAATTTTCTGCCGAGCACTCTTAAACACTGACTGTAGGACAATGGAGTCTTCGTAGATCTAAATGGCCAAAGCATCGACTGTTAAAAACCATACACTGAGGCCTGCAGACCCACAATAGCTGTGTGTACCTCCTCAGACAACACACACACACACACACACACACACACACACACACACACACACGCTTTCTTTTAAGAGATGCCACACTATGGGCTTTCTTCCCCCAAGTGTGTGGCCATGTATGTGGACGACAGGAATCTTCCTCAATCACATGTTAGTCACTGAGGTAAGACTTCTATTAGAGTTATAGGCTAGCTCCTAAACCCACTCAGACTTGCATGGCAAACACTTTAAACACTGAGCCAGCTCACCAGGCTACCATTGACTCTTGTGAAAACGCAGAGGCAAAAGAGTGAATCCAAATACAGACACATAGATACTCAAAGGAAGACCAAACACATTGAACTGAAGTTAAAAGAACGTGTCAGAGCAGATGGGTGCAGAAGGCAGTCTCGTCTTTGACAACGACGAAAGCATTTTTGGTTGTTTGTTTATTGTTGTTTTATTCTCTCTGTAACAGCCCTGGCTGTCCTGAATCTCACTATGTAGACCAGGCTGGCCCCAAACTCAAGAGATCTGCCTGCCTCTGCCTCCTAAGTGCTGGGATCAAAGGAGTGTGCCACCACCACCACCACCAAGGGGCCAAAAAACAATATTTTAAACCACAGTTATTTAAATACTATTCTTACTTAAATTCTGTTCTCTTTAGTACTGTGGCAATACCGGCAAAGGAGCCTTTCACAAGGTTGTTTCCCATCGGTGAGGTTCAGCGCAGCATTTCCCCTACCTGTACACAGTCCCTTGCGGTACTGAGAGAAACAGGAGGTCCAGACTCAGACCTTCCCCTCAGGAAATTAAAACAGAACCAACTACATATACACAATCCAGCAATCTCACTTTTAGATATGTACCAAAATAATTAGAAGCAGAGTCTTGAGGAAATAAATATCCTCTACACGTCCATGTTCCTTAGAGGCAACCTTAGCCAAAAGCTAGGGAACCCAAAGGTCTGTAGACAGATGAGCAGCTGAAGAAAGCATGGCAGATGCGGTGACGAGGATTCAGCCTTTGGGAGGAAGGACCTCCCATCACCCGCTACAATACAGAAGAACCCTAGGAAGCCACTTGTCAAAAGACAGACATAAACTGATCCCAGTTATGTAGTCAACCCACACAAGTTCGAGGGTTGTTAGAGGAACCGGGGTAAGCTCAAGGGTTGTTACAGGTGTAGGGTGTCATCGTTTGCCAGAGACCTGTTAAATACCTATATGAACATCCTTGACACTACTGAACTGCATCCTTAAAAATAGCCATGGGTGACACTGAAGTTGTCTTTGTGCCACAGCTCAAAAGCAGTGTATAAACGAATGGTCTTTGCGCTCTGGAATTTGAAATTTTTGTTGTAAAGATGGCCCACACAGCCAATCCCAGCACCCGGGAAGCAGAGGCTGGCAGACCTCTGTGATTTCAAGACCAGCTTGGTCTGTGGACTGATTTCTAGGACAGCCAGTGCTACACAGAGAAACCTGTCAAAAAAAATGGCCCATACATTCAAATACATTCATGGTATGAGGCCAGCGGGGAAAATGAAGGATAATACTGTGGGATAGGAAACTGGGACAACATCTGTCAGAGGTCTGAGTTGACAAGTCAGGGTGAGGATGAGCTGGCCAGGGGTGAGACATGAGTGAGAAAGAGAAAGGCAGGAGGCCCAGGTGCAGAAATGCGTTGGAGGCCTCACTGTCATTCCTGGCTGTGGAAGTGGACTCTGCTAGGCTACATGCTACACGCAGGATCTCTGTGTAACCTGACCTGTCCTGTTTCTTCTTTTTTTTGCCAGATATGGGAACACCAGGCCAGAAAGATGAGAAAGAAAAAAAAAATCAGTTACCACCAAGAGTAAGTAGAACTGAGCTGTAATTAAGGTGGAAGTGTCCTCCTTATGCTTGTAAGTTCCATGTTACTTACAGTGACTTCCTATGGAGAAGGGGACTTAAAGAATTTTTTTAAACCAGTACTTTGAGGCTCCTTCCTATTCCATTTCAAGTCATTGTGCTTAGAACTGCTGGCAGAAGGTAGTGATCATCAGAGATGGTACCCAGCCTTTCAGCATTACCTTCAACAGCTTGCTTGAGTTTCTCCTCTAATGGGAAGCCAAGCCTTGAAGGAACTGTGAGTAGAAGGCTACCCAGCTATGGCACAAACCCTCCCTTTATTCACACAGGCAGCAGAAAACATGCCTTCTGGGTTTTCAGTCTCTTGCTGGGGAGGAAGCAATGATTCAGAGAGCAGAAATGAAATGCTTCACTTGCAAGAACCTAAGCATGGTTCAGGTTAGTTGCGTCTCAGACAACGTGACACATACCTGGGACCCCTCCAGGTTGAACGTCTGTGCATTGTGACAGAGAAGCATGACATCTTTCTCCAGATCACCCAGGCTCCGGTACTTATGATTTCGGATTCTTTCCTGGTGGGAATTTTGAACACAATAGAAGAGGAATATGTAACTGTCCTTACTTGTTCAAGAAAGCCCAGATTTCCCCTTGTCTTCACAGCATTCAGCCTTGTTGAGTGGGGGGGAGTGCACAACCCCAAGGGGGTGTCACTGACCAAGACCCCCCTCCCACCTGTGTTCTTTAGGGTGGGGAGGAAGTGCACAGAATGGGAAATGAGTGGCAATGGAGGGGAGGAAGGTCCTCAACAACATGCAATGTATACAGTCTGAGCTTTCAATGATCAAATAACATGCATGGAAAGGATCAATGGTACCCCATCCCCACCTTTCCTGGTCAAGCCTTGGGTAGGTGAGGGGTTAGCAACGGGAGGCCACTACTCCAGCCCCGCCTAGAATCACTCCAGAGCATCCATGCATCTCCTTTGTGTACTCGAAGAAGAACAGTGAACGGGTATCTACCTTTATCTTTTTGAAATCCACTGGCTTCCTAATTAATTCATAGTATTCTGGTAACTCTTTCCTGGAAGGTAACTGAATGAAGACTTCACTGAGCTGTCGCCCTGAACTGCAGGATGAGGGAGACAAACAGAAACAAAGCAGATGAAGCACTCCTCAGGGAGAGGGTCATTTCAGAGACTGTCAACAGAACAAAAGAGGTCCCACGCATCCAGGCATGGGGCTCTATACGAGCAGGAAAAGCCCACCATGGCTCTGGGGGCTGGTGCCCCGTGTACCGGCTTCAATCACATGAAAGCACAATTACGTCCCCGTTTCTGTCACACGCACACAATGTGGCAAGTACCCTGTGGATTCCCCTGTCAGGAGCTAATCTCTTTTCATCATGACAGAAATATTTAAAATAACGAATTGAGCCCCAAGTCCCATTTTAAATGAATAACAGGGCTGGCTGAAAGAAAGCACATAGACATGACTCCCATGTTCCTTTTGTCTTCAGATCCACTGTATATTTAGAAAATATGTTAAAATATACAGAGTGATGCAAATGTGAAGCTGTTTTATGCTCCCCACAATCCTTTCTGTCTCATTCCTTTCAGGGTTCTTCTATATGCCGCAAGCCCCTTCTGTGATCCTTTGCCCGAGGAGCCCCTTCACGTCCCCCAAATGCACTTATGTGTGTGGAGCAATTTGGGCAAAAAAAAAAAGAACAACTGCTAATGTCACATGTTTCTAGACTCTGAGCTGTGCCCTCCCCAAGTGCATGGTGGGTTTATTGAAAGCAGGTTTAGTAGAGAAATGCTTTAGCGTTTTGTTTTTTTTTGTTTTTTTTCACTCAGAAGAACAGGCTGCAGAGCAACAAGCTTTTCACGTCACTTAATGCTGGAAGCAGTCACGGTTAGAGGAACAAAGGAGGATAATTGAGGTTCAAGATCGCAATACCTGATTTGGCCTTCCTTCCTAAGTCAATAACAGCTTGTGATATATGGTCTAGTCGTTTTCCACAAAAACCCTACTGCCCTTATGATGCCATTTTCAGTTCCTTTGTGAAGCCAGAAACGTCAAAAGATCATGATAAATCCCTGGCATGTAAATTTTGGAAGGTGACTGCAACAGTGTTTGGGAATGCTCAGAGGCAGTGGCAAGGCATGAGTGACAATATGCTGTTTTAATCCACAGTCCCAGTTGTATAATTAAAAAATAATCATAATGACAGTTATCATAAAAGAGACATGCGCAGTAACTCAAGTGGTTGCCTAGCAACCAGTGGGGGAAAAGCTGAAGTGCAAAGGGGCCTGCATAAATTAACCAACAATCCTCAGTCAAAGGATAGGCAAGTTTTTCGGCTATCACGGGTCACTGTTTTGTTTTATTTTTAATGCTTAGAGGAGCCTTGTGAATACTAAAATTGGGCACAAACAAAAGAGGTTCAAAGACAAGACTATGGAATGCCAGGGAATTAGATTCTTGGATTACTGTGGCAAGAATCAAGGTGTTCTCTGACTCCTCCACCCCCTGCAGGCTGAGATATGTTTGTACGTCCATAATTTGCGTCGAAGAGTATATGCCACATTTTCTTGCTTACCATCAATCCCGACACAGGGCCACAATTGCTGGTGCATTTTTCTAACGTTTTGAAATTTATAAACTCATCTTACTTTTTTATTTTTTTAAAGAACATTTTAATGGCACCAAAAAGAAATCTATGTCCATAAACTGACATCAATCCACATGGCAAACCATACTGTAGATGTCATGGCTTTAATACCTGACTCTCAGTGACATCATCAGTGTCATCAGTGTCTATACTCCCAACAGATGGTGTCGTTTTTTTCTATCGACACATTACAAACACGTCTTTGCTCTCTGCACCTGTGATGGAGAGACTCTGGACTTCACCTGTGCCCCTAGTGAGGTAAGAATTCAACCCTAGGGACTAGACCCCAAAACACACTAGGATGCCAAGACAGTGCAAAGCCACAAAGGTCGCCTGTGCCTGCCTTCTCTAGCCTCTCAAACCTGTAGCCCCTAGGTCCACTGAAGAGACAAGTCCCGAGTCACCCATACTCAAAAGAGAGCTGAATGTGTCCAGACTTGGTGTCAGTACTGTAAAAGGAGAACAAATACACCTTATTCTACAAAAAAAAAAAAAAAAAAAAAGAAGGCTCACTAGACTAAACACTCATTCTTGCTTTCCCTCCCCCTACTCCATCCCAAAGAGAATGAAACACTAGGTGACCTGGAAGCCATCTAAGGAAGGTGCTTCCACTTTTCTGTACACCCCTTAGTCTGGCCACCAAGCCCTCTAGAGTGCACCCATATGTTCCATTTGTTCTGCTGGCATCTTCTCAGCTCAGCCAAATAGCATCTTACTCATGTAAGATGAGAATCAAAGCATTCTCATGTGTATGACTGCACATTTCTTATATTTGGTGCTGGAGGTGGCGAGATAGGGTCTACTCTATAAACCAAGTATGGCCAAACCCGTGGCAATCCTCCTGCCTCAGCATCCCAAGGGCTAGGATTACAGGTGTAACTAGCCCTGGCTGAAATGCACCCCACTTCAAATGCTTCATGATTCTACCACAATCAAGACCCATTCTCCTTATAAATGGAGGACAGTCTCCTTAATATTAGTTGCATTTAAGTTTCTGCACCTCACTTCTCAGAATTTTCTCTTCTTCCCACTGGATGCCAAGATTTTCTACAGTCAGATCTTACCCATAATCCTTTCCAGGGCAATTGCTATCATGGCAGCTGAGGGAGGAAAGATCAAGGTCTTAACCAGTTAAGCATTATCTGGGTCAGCCCCTGCTGACCCAGATAATGCTTAACTGGTAAGGACCTATAGAATGCATCAGGGTGCCAGAACACTTCCTGAAGGATGAAATAGCTAACCCCACGCCCATAAAGATACAGGTTTAAACAAACAAACAAACAAACAAACAAACAAAATGAAGTCATTGAACAATGGACTAACTACAGAATGGTTTGGAGAAGGTGGTCTGGCTCTACTGAAAGCTTTATCCTCCCCTAGGTATTTTCATTATGTCATTTTATACAATTTAAGACCTAAGTATAAATTATTAAAGTGCACTGCTTCCTGTGGCAAAAGCGACACCCTCCCCAGACAGCTTTTACACCTATTTTGCACAGTGATCTACCTCATACTAGGATGTGTGACTGCAAAGATACAGGGCTGGTGGGGGATGAGGAGAATCTCCCTGAGCTCAGCACTTACAGGGGCAGGCAGCAAGCACCTTCCTGTCTACCAAGGTGAATGGACACAGGGGCTTGATGGCTGTGCCCTGTGAATGAAGAGAAGCACTATGCCCCAGCTATTGATGAGGACTTCGAACCCAGCCTGCCAGGTGCATGTGTACACACTGCTGAGATTTAGTGTATTATGCTTCATCTGGAAACCAGTTTATCCCCATTGCCTCTACAGTCCACAAGGCAAGGTTTCCCCATCTAACTCTAGATGGAGGCTGTACACAACATATACCCTACAGAAATAACAGCCTCACTTTGACTTGGTACTGCAGGAAACATGCTTTACATTAACTTGCTTAGGAATACCTTCCTTTAAAACAGTGGCTGCTGTGTCTTCCAAGGATTCCTTCTATGTCCAAAGCAGTAAGTCTGATACTAAATAAAGCAGGGCTTGTTTCCTTTATAATCCCCACCATTGCTGCCCCCCTCTTCTTGAGACAGTCTCATATATCCCAAACTGACCCAGTTTACTATGTAGTTGAGGCTGACCTTGAACTTTCTATCTTGTGAAGTTCAAGGATTATGCACAGGCATGGTTCATGCAGTACTAGGGACCAAGCTTAGGCAATGAGCATGCAAAGGAAATACCCTACCAACTATATATATATATATATAAAATTAATCAGCCAATAAATTTGCTCAGCTGATTATAACAGTTATGAAAAAGAGGTAACTACCTGAAGCCAAAATAAGTCTTGTTTACATTAAGCAACTATGGCTTACATCCTAAGAAATTGAAGTTATGATTTAGAATAGTCACTTGGGGTTGGAGGGATGAGTAAGGAAAATTACTGCAGTCCTGAAGGTATCCTACAGGACTTCCTACAGGAAGTAATTTGAGAAGAAAACCTAGGAACTAGAATGGCATAGCATGGCAGGAGATGAGAAAATGCTGCTTTCCCCCCAGGTCAGGTTCCTCAGGAAGCTTCATACACAATACTGATGAACTCTCTCAAGCTCATGCCCACTCCCCAATTATCTAAGGAACCCTGAAATCCTGAGACAGGTATGAAACAGGAGCCATGAGCATGCCAGTCACGAGTGAGAGCTTTTGTCGGAGCCTCACACTCACTGAGCAGTGACTGATACCCAAATCTGACCTCCCAGGTTCTAATGGCATAAGTGTGGGGTATCATTTTGTATCTGGTAGTCGGGCAGGTAGCCGTCAAAACTATCCCACATATCAAGAAAGAACACAGACATCTATACCACGTTCCTCAGTTATCAAGAAACAGAAGGCTGTATGCCCTCACTCGGCACGGCCACCTGACCTCACCCCATCTCAAAACACTGACGCTCTGATGCACTGTTCTAATTATTATTGTCTTCTCTGGGTCAAAACAAAGAGAAAGATGAGAGGGCTGGCAAAGAGATGGCACAACACTAAGGGCACATACGACCAAGCCTGATGACCTAGGTTTCATATCTAGAACCCGTAGAGTAGAAGGAAAGAACCATTTCTCAGAAGTTGCCCTCTGACTTCCTCCTGTATACCTGGACACACAAAATATCTATAAACGTAAAAGAGAAAAAAAAAAGATGTATGAAGATAGTCATCATAGGATAACTTCAGGATGTTTGCCATCACAGAAAAGGCCAGTGGTAGGATGCTAAGGAGTCTAAAGCTGTGTAGTTTAAAAGAATGAAGAATGGGGAGGGGTGCTGTTATGGAATTAATACACACACACACACACACACACAAACACACAGAGGATATAAAACTCTAAATGTGACCCATCTCAAAAGTTTTGAAATAAGCATAGACGAAAGAGTTGAGAGGCGATATGGGACAACTTCACATTGACAGGAACACATTCAGCAACAAGATTTATGAACCAAGGCAACTGTGAACCAGGTCATCTGCAAAGTGGGTCTCAACACTTTGATCCAGCTTTCTTGTTTGAAAATGTGCTATAGGTTAAGAATCACATCTTATTTGAGACCTAGCCAGCCCACAGAGGAAGAGGATACAGGCAGTCCTTATGGGACCTGATAGGCTAGGGTCAGACAGTAAGGAAGGAGGACCTCCCCTATTGATAGATTAGGGGAGGGCTATGGGGAAAGAGGGAGCAAGGGTGGGGCCAGGAGGAGATAAGGGAGGGGGCTATAGCTGGGATACAAAGTGAATAAGTTGTAACAAATAATAAAATGTTTAAAAGAACCCACATGTCAGGTGGTCAGCTTTGATTTCTATCAGATGAGTAGCAGGTTTCATTACTGACCCCTCTAAAGTTTTCTTCGCATTATATTTTCTATGGCCCTCAGCTCCCAATCCTCTTGCATCAGCCTCCCAGATACCGGAATTACAGACACAGACCACCATGTCTGGCTCTTTCTTTTTCTTGACAGGCATCTTGAAGATTTTTAGTAGATTTACTACCTAGCACTCAACTTTTGGAAATATCGACAGAGGCCATTTAGTTCCCTACACTTTTTTCCCCCTCACTTGACATTTCATAATAGCAAGAAAAGGTATGAATTCTCACCTACCTCTGTCAGGCGTGACAGCTAAATGGCCTGCCAGCTCCTGTGCTTCACCACTTCCTCCTGGAGACCTGAGATGCTGTCCTTTCAAAATGTATGGATGGCCTGACCCTCCCCTTCTGAGTATTCTGTCCTTTGATCCTGGACAGTGTCTTGTCTTCTGTGTGGTGAAAAAGCTCCAAGGCTTTTTGGTTGATTTGTCACACAAACCTTCTAGAAGCAAACAGAGCCCAATGTTTCTCTACCTGAGGAGCCCAAGGGCCAGATGTGGTTTTGGTTTAATTGTGGGTGGGTCACGGCAGGTCCCTGAGGGCCTTTCCCTGCAATGGGCATTTTGCTAAGTTCTGGAGTGAGGCCAATTCTTCTCATGAATGTAAAAATCTATATATCTGCTCTCTTCAATATTGCTTCCCCCCCCCCAAAATGTTCATGGAACAGAGTTTGAAGATAGTGTCATCCCTATAAAAGGATACAATTTGCTACTTACAGTGGGGGTTCCTTCCTCTTTCTGAGGGCTCATTCATGTAGGTGCTAGCTTGGGAGTTGGGGAAGAAGGGAAGGGAGATAGGGCCAGAGTAACACTGGAAGCTAGGGGAGGCTGTCTGTCTTGGTTTACTTTCTATTGCTGTGACAGACAGAACACCACGGTCAAAAGCAACTTGGGAAGGAAGGGAAGGGTTTATTTCATCTTACACCTCTCCGGTCTCCGTGAGGGCAGCCAGGGCAGGAACTGAAGCACAGGCCATGGAGAAATACTACTTACTGGCTTGCTCAGCCTGCTATTGTATACACTCCTGAGTCACTTGCCCAGAGGTTGAGCTACCCACAGCCGCCTGGACCTCCCCACATCAATCACTAACCAATGTCCTCCAAGCTTGCCTGCAAGCCACATTCCAAGTCTCAGAAAGCAGGTGGACTAAGTGTGTTTGCCCACCTACCTTCCGTAGGTGGGGATAAGTGGCTGAGTACCATAAGTGCCAAGCCACCAGGAGTCACAGCAACCTGCCCCAGCGACACTTACATCAGAGGGTGAAGACAGACACTAGAACACACATCTACCTGTACACATTCTGAAGGCAGTACCAGATCTCTAACTCAGCATTCCTCAGAGAGTGTGACACAGCACACCAACCTATGGGGCTACAAACGACAGTGTTTCCTGGAAAGAGGGTTCACTAAATAAATGCGTTCTGGGGAACACTGGGCTGGGGAGACTACACAGCAATGATCCCCCCCCCCCCCACACACACACATATACAATTCTCCAGCTAGACTGGCTATCTCTAAGAGGGCCTTTAGAAGACTGTAGGAGGTACTTTCTCTGACACAAAAACCTCATCAGCCTGCTATTCCACAAGACAAACTTGGCAGCGCTGTGTGAGATCCAGAGCAGGAGACAGAGAATGAGAACTAGAACATGAATGCTGTCTAAATGCATCCACCAAGCCGCAACACTGTTCCAAGGTAATTCTTCTGGAATCTGACTGAAGCCACTAAATGCAAAGCTGCCTGGGCATGAGAGCCATTCTGGCAGCATTCCTTCTCCATTTAAAGAAATATAATGCCTGATCCCATGGATGCTAAAAATAGGTTTTGTCTAAAACAACTTGTTTGCTGGTTCTGAAAGAGCAGTCAATACTAATGACATAATCACGACATCAACAGCTGTTAACAGTTATGGAGAGAACTTAAGTTTCCTGATGTGGAGTCTGTGGAAATGTGTATGCAAGCTGCCCCTTGCTTACCCCACTTCCCTTCTACCTGCATTCCTATACACAGCACAGAACCTTCACTCACCGCTCAGGAAAGCAGATTCGTCTGCCCATGTCCATCAGGTATTCTGAGCATGTGTTCCACCATTTTCCTCCCCACTGCCACTTCCCTATCAGAACGATGTCTCGGACTTCACCTAGCAAAACCCCTTTACCTCATTCTAACTCAACACCCCTCTACCACGCCTCATTCACTCCCAACATGAACACGTGGCATGGCTTATAGTCCTCGTTTGGCTCTTCTTTCCTCCTAGCACAGCCGGCTCCCTCTGCGGGCAGCATCCATTCCCATAGCGGACGCCACACGCTGGTCACTGCACCCTCTCAGCAAAAACCCAGCTGTGTCCTCAGCACTGGACACCCTCGGGAGAGACAGTCAACTGTGAGGACACACAAACGCTGTCTTAGAGATGTGAGTTCTTGAAGACCGCATGGCAGCTCTTCACCTTGGCGATCACAGCTCTCCGGATCTGCTCGGCTGCTTCACCCGGTGGGCTGGCTCCACTTTCTTTGGACAGGGTAGGCTAGCTGTACAGGGACACGTGGCCTCTGGATGCAGTCCGTTTACTCATGCTTCCGTCCATAGGTGCTCAGGACCACACTATTGCATACTCTGGGTTTATACACCCTAACCGGCCACACTCACCCCGACCCAATCCCTGTGACCCCCACCCAATCCCGTGTCACCCACAAGCCAACTGAGACTTTCCTGTTTGGGCCCTCCCTCCACCTTGCTCACCAGGTGCCTGCACTACCTGCTTATATAACTCCATCCAACAGCGGACAAGGCAATCTCTTTTACTTTTTTTTTTCTCTCTCTCTCTTTTTCTACTTTCAATACTTACACAGAGACTGACACAGAAAATGCTGGGCTTTTGAACAGCAGGAAAGGATTTTTGAGCAATTGCTCTGAAGGAGAGGTTAACTTATCACCATACAGCTCTGAACATCACACAGCTCAGGCTTAGAGGAAAAAGAAGCGGGGGTGGGGGTGGGGGGAGGCAATACAAGAATACACCAGCTCCAAAGAGCCCACAGGGAAGCAAGTGCCAAACTTTCTCTAACCTCCGCAAATGACCATTTAAACTGTACTTAGAGGAAATGGATTTACCTAGGTCCTAACTGCATTCGGTGATATTCTCTACCCTCAGAAAGCCCAAGCATGACATGAGGGGTTTGCAGTAACCTTTAAAGTCATTAATCCACTTTTTCATGGCCAAGTGCTTGCTTTGATGGAGGAGACGGGGAGGAGCAGAGGGAAAGGGAACTCAGACCCAAGCCTGCTTTAGGAGGCAGGTGTTTCGGCCCCACTCTGCCATTTAGACCATCAGGCTCCTTTTCAGTCCACACAAGTCACTCTATTATGTAAACAGTCTGATCTTACAGAGTCAGTGTTGTTTCAAGTCTGCCTGAATCCTTTCTCCTGATGATAGAAACGGTGCATAATTGGCAGCGCTCAGCAGGCACTGTGGTGTGTGTGCTTCCTAGGATTGGACACTGCTTACTGAGAACAGCCAATCTTGCCCAAGTTTTATTTCTACAGACATGTATTTAAGGCCTTATGTTAAAAAAAAAAAAAAAAAAAAGGCTACAGGTTGAGATCTGTTCATTCTGAAATTCAGAGTACAACCTCAGTTCTCTTCCTTCTGGCCCTAGATTAGATCCTGCATTGCTTGGGTTAGGGCTAGGGGGTAGACAACATTACTGGATCATTTGACAAAACTGGGAGACGGGAGGCAAAAGCACTCCAGTGATCGTTTCAACAACGCAGCTTGATCGCAGTAGAGGGAAAGCATGCTCCGTGTACAGGTAATGCTTATCTTGGCATTGCACCCATCCATCTCCCATCAGGCAACACCATGCCAGTCTAGCATCTCGAGGAGAGGACTGCTTCCGGTTTTCCCCCAGCTGGGGCAGAGGTACATGAACGTTAGACAGATTGCTGGGGGGAGCGTAGGACTCACCGTGACAGAGGGCACACCCTGAAATCCAGCCCAGCACACACTCAGGAGTAAACACAAGAAGCAGCTCCCCCACCCCCGCCAACTGCAGCCAACTCCAGGATGAACAGGCACCCAACGTGATGTCATACACATCGGGGTTCCTCCTCCATTGCTTGGCATCAAGCTTCAACACCTGGGCAGCACACAGTTACAAGGTCCACAGGACACATAGCAGGATGAGGGTCAGGAGGGGGCAGAGGCGGCAGAGACCTACCTCTGAGGTGCTGCAGGCTGGGCAGGCTTCCAGGTGTCTCCTGCCACCTTTGTTAAGACACGTATGCACAGGCGGGCTCTTCCAGGTGAGCACACCGCACAGACAACCTCAAAAGCATGGCAGGGGGCTTAAGGGTGTGTGTAACCTGCAACCCCATTCCAAGGAGAGGCAACTGGGGACAGGGGAGTGGTGACTAGATAAATTTGTTTCCAAAGACCAAGTCTACGCATCGGCTTGCTCCGTGTACCAAAGGATACCTGTATTTAGAGACATGGGAATACAAGGCAGATCCTGACCTGTTTCCTTCTATATCCAACTGAGAATTACAGGGCACCTTCTCCACGTTACACCTGTGGTAGAGTAGAGAGAACACTAGAGTCAGAAGACCTGTGTCCTCCTCCCAGCCCAGCTCCTGTTTCTCAGGCTGGGTGACCTGGAGCAATTAATGTCACTCTCTGAGAGTCAGCCTGGCTGAGAAGATCATTCTACAGTGACGCACATTTCTGCAAAATGCTGGTGGGGGTCACAGCTTCCTAACCATCTTTGGGCCCTACCTGTAGTCTCCCAGCTAGCTCCCCTGCCCCATTTCCCTCCACACATGTCCCATTTATGGTTTCAAAAGCGGTGGAGAATGAGAAGCCATGTTAAGGGCATGTACGGTCTTCAGAAGGAAGGTGACTTTAATCTTATCTGGCCCCTCATTTGTACACTGGGGATACTTACCAAGACAGCTCCTGACTATGAACCAGGCAAGCTGTTTTTGTCACAGCACCCACCATATATGAACAGATCCTGTGCAGCAACCTGTTTCATTTCTGGTCACCAACAAAACTCTCCTTCCCAGACATACTGTTTTCAGCAGATCACTGGTAAGCGCCCTTGACCGGGAATGAATTTGAGCCACTATCTGAGGGTTATGTGACAATTTTGGACACCGACACATAGGCGACCTTTTGTGTCAAGGCAGAGGAAGGGCAATCAGGTTAACCATCCAGGTTATGCTCTACCCTAAACCAGCAATCTGTCTCTCCTGCGGCAAACCCGGTCTAGCCACTTCTGGGCCTCTGCATGGTCACTGCCTGCTTGGCCCAGAGGAGAAGCAGCAGATACCATACAGTGGAGGTATGAAAGTGCATGCAAAAATCCAGATATACAGCATTAACCAGAATGACTAAACACCAAGGGAGAGTGGGAAGGGCCAGGCTAGAAAACAAGACTGTAAAGTTGCTAGGTTCAGAACATGGAAACCTACTTTTCCTAAGCCAGAGGTCTGGAAGCTCTTGAGGAACAGGAAGATAAGATCAGATATTTGCCTAAGCAAGAAGGTAAGACAGGAAGGGACGAGCAGCTGGACTCCCACCCAAGCAGTCACTGTTCCGGGGCAGGGGTTCCAGGGTCTCATGGAGACTATGTGATGATGCAGGAGGATTGCCTTGGAGACCTGTGGGGGCGGCCAGGGGACTTTAGAAGTGAGGTGTGGAAGGCAGAGACTTCTACTGTTTTATATTTGGGGCCTCTGGCTGATGATGTTGATACAGACACCAAAGCAGACCAGGTCCGCTCAGAAGGACTAGCAGTGGCAGAAGAGGAGTCTGGGACGGATGAACACAACCTTGGGCATTTTGTAAAATACACTGTAACTAATTCAGAGAAAAGATAGGCCCAGTTCTATGACCTGAGGCCAACACAGGCTGCAATCTAACAGAGGTGCAGGTGCTAAGCAAAGGAGATTCTAACAGAAAAAATTCCAGTCGTTCTGATACGGGTCAGGAACCTGACTGGCTTGGGGAAAAATATAAAAGCCTAGACTACAATGGATGCTTATGTATGCCAAAGATTTGGGTTTGGAGGTGTACTTTATAGGCCTGTTTCAAAAGGCAGTAGGTATGACACTGTGAGCCATCCTCTGGATAGAAGCCTTGAGGGTGGTGAACAGCAGTCTCTGACCCAGGAGATACCATAGTGAATTTTTAAGAGCTCTGGGAAGGAAAACCTTGGAAGAAAACAACACCCTTCTGGAGAACAGACTGGTTAAATGTGGGTCTTCAAATAGTGGCTCGGCCCAGCCTGAAATAAGGAATGCTACCAATTACTTTCTAGTGCATGTAGGGATTAAACAAGGACAATTGTGATTGGATTTAAAACATGCCACATCCTTTAAAAAAAAAAAAAGTGCTGTAACATAAAGAAATACCGACCCCCCCCCCCAAAAAAAAGAAGCATTGTACTGACATTTCTTCAAAAACAAAACAAAACAAAACAAAACAAAACAAAACCAAATATCAGTGTATTCCGGTATAGTAAAGCTCTCACGATCCCGCTTTCCCCAACTTTCCTATTCTGTGTTGGCAGCAGGGTTCTGCCCCCTTCCTGCATGGCGCAGAGCAGAGGAGGCGGGAGAGCGACCAGGACTGAGGACCCTATGGCTAGATTTAGTGGTGCATCGCTGGAACTGAAAACAGCAGAGGGAATATTTCCAGGATGGGTAAATGATTTCCCCAATGCCAACAGCACTAAATTCAGATCAAGTGGAAGCCTGTGCCATCCTTCAAGGCATCACACTAAGGGCTTATTAAAATTGGAAGGGTGGGCGCAATGCAGTCCAGGGAGACAGGGGATCCAGCTGCCGCTCCTGCCATGCCTTCTGCCCTGAACAGTAGCACTGTAGCCACTAGTCAGACTAGCCAAACAGAAGCTCCTGCCTTCCCCACTGCTTCTTGTCATCCTCAGAGCTAGACCCTGTGCAGACAGACGGTCTCGTCGGATGTACCTTCCAGTCGTCCATCTTCAAATCACAGATACAGCGAACAAGAGAGGTTTAAAGATATCAATGTATAAGTGCATATTCTGCTTCCAGATTCTTGGGAGTTTTCTTTTGCTTTGATTTTTTGTTGTCATTGTTGTTTGTTTTTTGGAGATAGGGTCTCATTATGCTGCCCAGCCTGTCTCAAACTGGACATCTTCGTGCCTCAGCTGCCCAGAGCTGGCTCAGATGTGTACACGCCATACAGCACTGCTTCCAAATTCTTCAGGAATGAGAGCACAAATTTTAAAAGTAAGGTATAATAAACAAAGAAGCAGAAGCTCCTGATGGGAGTTGATTTTTTTTTTTAAAGTACATATCAAGGTGCTTCAAATGAGTTCAAGTGACCAGCTGTAGACTAATTATATTCTGAAAGAGTGTAGATTGCTTCTGCCAACAATGCCTAGGAAATCACAGACATTGGAAATGGAGGCAGAGGCTGAAGAGCGGTAAATATCCCTGTTTTGAGATGAGAAATGAAACCTGATAGTGGCAGGCTTCCTGTTGACCCTTGTTGAGGACTTAGACTAAATTACCCAGAGGCCAGGGGGCTACTTAGCAAAGATAAATAACATCATTAAGTACTAGCAGGGGGTGTCTCTGAAAAAGCCATGGCAGGCAGGCTAACCTCATTTCACTTTTTCAGCAGAATTTCTAGGTTGATAGATGGGAAAGGGCTACAAACATAATGTATTTGGTTTTAGTCTTTCTTGATAACCTTGAGAAGGGACAGGTAAATTTGGGTAACGTGATAGCTTGGCCACATGAGTTCAATGACACTTAACCAACTTCAAGGATTACTGGTCAATATATTCATGTCAATCCACACTGACGGCCAGGGCATGTCACAGAGCCCTGTACTGGTTCCTTTACAAACTACTTCTGAAATAGTTTATGACACATCTTAGGCTTTGTAAAACCTCAGGAAGCAAATACCTGTTTAAAGATTAAGGAATGAGGATGGTCAGTGATGAGAACAAATGCTGCAATCCAGAGCTGTACTGAGCTACGGAACTTCGGTATATGATGGCTGAACAGAGGGAATGCTTACTTAGCTCATGGCTAAACTTGGCAGCTTTCAAGAAAGGACATGTATGGTGTATGTCATGTATCCAACATCAGCTGGCTCTGTGTCAAGGATGCTGGAGAATGCTTAGTGACGCTGGAGCCACACGCACAGAACTCTGGTGTCCAGAATAAGCAAGCAAATGAGCCCTTATCCTCAGAGGGCAGTGGGAAGTCTTGGGAGGATGTTTCAAAAGGGCAGTGCAAGAGTAGATTGTGCCCAAGTGTCACTCAGAGAACAAAGGTGGACGCTTCTACCCAAAGAAGGTGGCCCTGGGCTGGATATGCCAGCTTATAGCTATTTTTAAAGGACATTTCCTGAAATGAGACTGGATTCATTCTCTGACAGGTTTGTAGAATAAATAGGTAAAACTTGGTGGGCAGGATTTTAACGTGAGATAAGAGAACAACCATGTTGAAGGCAATCCTGCAGCATCAAGACATTCTTCTTGAAACCATGCCCTGATGTGGGATCTGAATCCGCAGGTGGGAGGACTTCCTGTCACTAGTGCTGGTGCAACCCGAGTCACAGGACACCAGACCAGGCAGAGCCAAAGCCCAGAGGTTCTGGCTTTAAGGACATCTCTAGGAACCCTTCACCCTGTTAACTGGAGGCCGCTTCCTGAGACCTGGAAGAGCACCCCTCCATCTCCTGATGATTTAAAAAGGTACAGGTACAACAGAGGAGGAATAGGGTGTCTCAGGTTAAATATTCTAGAAGGTGAGACCATAGATGAAAGCCTTCAAAAACAAGCAGAAGACAAATCATGTTGTTCACTAAGTCAAAATAAAGGATGACTTGAGATAAAGTTTTCTATCGGGAGAAACAACATGATAGGCACTAGCAGCTACAGCCCCCCACTACCAAACAGCCTTCCATTCCTGAATCACATGAAGTCACATCTTTAAACTGTCATAGAAAAGAAGCCAATAAATACATGTTTAAATTATCTTGTCTTTACAGAAATATCAAGCCACATCTGTCCCAGAATGATGCAAGGACTTTTGAGCAACTGCCCCTGAGAGCTAACTCTTCTTAGATATCTATTAAATATAGATGGAGGTCTCATTAATAAACTGCCCAGCTACGTGGCCATTGGAACCCTAACACTGAATGGGTGTATTAGCACAGGTGACATTTCTTTGGGTAGGCTGAGTTACTGTATCAATAACTGACTATAATGCTGGAGAAACCTCAACACAGCAAGATGTACATTTTTCCAGTAGTGTTTTTCCAAAACGAACCAAAAATAAGACACAGTATCTAATTAAGGACCTCCTAATTTGAGTGCCTCCTACTTGAGAACCAAGTTTGGTAAGAGAAATACAAAACAGAAATAGAGTGCACTGCTTTTTCTGGAGGATCACTAACATGAAATATACACGAAACATGCAGGGGTGGGAAATTTAGCACATCATCTCCAGAAAGTACCTAAAAATGCAGGAATGAACAAAATGAGTCTTAGGAGGGTGCTTTTTAAGTACTCAATAAGCAAATAAATAAAGCCAGGAAATGAGGAAGGACCATTCAATATCCGCATGCTGAAATATTTAAATATCTTTTGCCTACAGTATGACTAATGACATGCTCAATAGTCAGTTCCGGTGAAACTGCATTTTTTGTTTCTGGATCTAAAACCATGGAAACCAAGGACACTTTCTTCATAGTGCTCAGAGGTCTCTTCACCTGCTTGATTAACTGCCAACAGTCTCAAAGTTTGATTATTAATCATTAAACTATTCAAAGAATCTGGGGTTATATTAACTACCCAGGACAACAATGCCACAGTCTGAGGCAGGTGCAGGGGGGGGGGGGGGGCAGAGAAGTTAAGAGTCCCCCGGCTAAGTGAACACCAGAGTCAAGATTCAAGGAGCTGAGGCTGGGATGGGAAGGAGCTTGTGCTGTGAGCCCCTGGGCTCTGCTTCCCCAGGCAAGGCATAAAGGAGTTCAGTTCAAACAGCTCCGTATTTGGGAATGGGCTCTAAGGAAGTCCACTGTAGTATGTACACCAGGATGACACAAACGCAGCCAGCAGACAATGTAAATAAGCTAGGCAAAGCCTGTCACCAAGGGCACAACTCATATTCCATACTGGTGGTAGAGATGGAATAGTGACAGACAGCTGGGACCACCTGTGAGTGACAGGTGAAGAGACTAGCCATTTCTTCCCTCCTGCTGAGCAACCCTTGGGAGAAAGTCTGACAGAATGCTGCCAGGTTTTTAAGTTTTTCCAAAGTGGGAGTCAAGAAACAGAAACATTATAAATCTGACCCCCACAAAGATATAAAGCCAGATAAAACAATGTAGTCGCAACTTGAGACCCACTGGGTGCTGACCCGGACAGCTGATTAAGGAAGAAGAAATAACAGCCACTCTCCAAAGGCCCAGCTTTTAATCTCCACAGACTCTCTCAGAGCCCTCTTCAGACTCCTGCCGACCCAGACTGAATCAGCCAGCGACGCGATCATCAAAGGCCTGCCAAAGACCAGGACACACCTGGCCAGGGAAACAAACGCTACACTCTCCTGACTCAAAGAAAAACAAAACAAAAACAACAACCAAAAAACCCCAAAACACAGGCAGAGGTGCTTGCAGAGTGACACTATCTACCTCGCTGCAATTTCCTCACACCAGCGGCTGATCCCAGGTGTAATTACCCAGCCTCCTGCCCACAACAGGTGGAGCTGGGGTAAAGAGAAACTTCAGAGTCACTAATTCTTGGTATTCACACAAGAAACGTTTCCGGGTTTACCCCAGGCCAAGCCAAGAGTGGAACACCGGGGGGTCAAGTTTCCCTCTCTGGAGTGTCAAGCTCAGGGGAAGGAGCGGCCGCCCTTTGTGGCCACTTTAAAACATTGAAAAGGATTTTCTTTTTGTGTGTGTCATCTTCCTTCAAAAAGAAAATACTACAACTAGTGAGCATGGGAGTGATGGGGCTTGATGGGTCAAGAGAGACAGGAAATCCTGAGCCCTCAATGAACCTTTCTCTCTGCCTGTCCCCATCACTGTTTTTGGAAAACGCCACATGGGTTAGAAAAGCTTAAGAGCAAAATTCCCAGTGGAAAGTTTTTGCTTTTTATGGTACTTAATCTTTCGAGCAATTTCTTTCCTGCCTGATATGTAATACATCAAAGCTATGAGGAAAAACCCAAGTCACAATTTAGCTGTTCATGTTCAATTCAGCTGCTGTCCAGAAACACAGGAGTTCCTGGTGAAAGATCATGGTCTCTAACGACTGACTTCTATGATCGTGCAATTTAGAGAGTAGAAATATCTGCTTCCTATCTGCTTTCCATGGAAACAAGAGATGGCTTTCAAAGGAAAATATCATTGCATCGAGTGAAGATATTATTGCATCAAACGGAAATCAAAGCAAGTAACCAAAATCAACGAACTCTAATGCAGTCTACTAGTTAACTAGTATAGATTTATCTGATATAAGTGCCTTTGCCTCAGTTTCCAAATAATCATTCATTCGTTTAATGAATGATTAAGGTACTGGTCTTATCTGTCCAGCACCTCCTCCTTATTGGTCACACCCCAAAAGTCCATGAACAAGGGGTGAATTTTCTGAACTGTGCACATACAGTAGTAACTCGAGACCAAAGCTCGTAGGAATGCTCAAAAAATCCAAGCTTTAGAAGGAGGAAAGCAAAAATAATTTTGAGCAAATGTCTGGTTCTAAATGGTCTTTAACATAAAAGATTAACCTTAAATATACCTGCAATCCTTTTTATCTAATGAGTCAACCTCAAAAAATTAATTTCATCCCATCATCCTAATGTCTCTATCACCAGAGCCCCTGAAGAACCCTTCTCTGGTTTAAAGTTCTTTAAAAACTTGTCTAATCTCATTTTCCATCAATTTAAACAATACACAGAGAATGATCACACAAGATCGTAGTAGTGGCCATTTTACAAGGATATAAGGCAGCTCTCACCTTCCAAAACAAAGCCATAAAATGAAAATTAGAAATAGCCCTATAGTCCAAGTGCATAACTTAAGTCCTACCACTCCAGGGCTTGGAGGAAAGGAGGCAGCCACACTCACCTATCTTTGTAGTTTATCACAGTATCAATGATGGCATTCATCTGCTTGGTTAACTTTGGAGGATTTGGTGACAGTTTCTCAGCTGGAGGGCGGCCTCTTCTTTTCTTTGCTTTTTCCACATCTTCCTTTACAGGATCTTTATCTACATTTCTTCGTCTTTTTCTTTTCTTAAGCCGTACTTCCTCTTCCATTTCTTCCAAATTGCCGTCTTCGATGGCCTATAAACCAGAAACAAAGGAAAAAAATTCAAGTAAGGAAAATAACCAAGACAAACATATCTGAGCCTTTATAATAAATGATATATATAAACATGTATCTTGAATAACTAGGATAAAGAGAAGCAAAGTAAAACTAAAAGTCAACAGTCATCAATGAAAAAAGAAGAAAAAGCCACCATATTGGATTAAATCCATCTTTAACCTAAGTCTATATTGTAAGGCCTAAAACACTGATAATAGTGACAGATGTTAAAGCATCTATACTTTTAAGTGCATAAAAAAAATGACTGAATCCACATAAAATTTATCTCAATATAAGCAAACTGCTCTAAAGGTCTCATTACTATAAGGATGGTAACGATAAACAAAAAGCAGGGGCGAGTGAAGGAAACAGAATAATCCCCTAAAACCACATCTATGCAGTCACACAGACTCTGGCCTTTCCTTAAAGGTTTTACATCAATGTATTCATGATTCACGACATAGATCAACAATTCCATCCAGATTTTTGCTCTAACGTAGAAATCGGCAAACAAGGAACAGGAGGGGAAGTATGAAGCCACATTCCTTGGGAGACGAAATGAAATCACCCCAGAGAGAGAGAGAACACACACACTCACAAACAGCAAAACACTTTTTTTTTTCCAATTACCTGAAAACGCTTGCTTTAAACCAGAGCCAGCAGCACTAATGCAGAGAGATAATAAAGTAGCTATAAAAACAGCCAGGTATGAAGGAGACCTGTTCAGAAAAGGCTACAAGATCCATGTGATAGGACCCACAAGTTCAAACTTTTCTTTTTCTTTTTTTTTTCCAGGTAGGTCTCTAAACTTATACAAAAAATTAAGAGGGGAACAAAAAAGAAAAAAGAAAGAACAGAAAAGAAAAAAACCAAACAGACAAAAGAAAATCTGTCCATGGAAAAGAAATTTTCTTCAACAACAACAACAAAAATCTTAAAATTACATTTTTGAGATTGCTTTCTCACACAAATAAGTGGTGCTGCTATTTGTTCCACGGTCTCTCAATATTGCCTCCAGTATGTAAATGCTAATCAATCCTCCCCTTGCTGAAAGAGCTCTAATCATAAGGCAATTACCTTCATTTCTCCACAGCACCAAACATGGCTAATATTTATGATCATGTGAGTATAACAATCAATATAAAGAGTGATTACAGCTCAGACATAATTTCTTTCACTTATGTACAATGCTCCCTGAAAAAGAAAGGGTTTGTGAAGAAAACCTGGTACAGAACACAAAACGACCTGGCATGCTAAAAATGCCAGTGGGATTTAAAAAAAAAAAAAATGTTTCCAATGCACTTTCCAATGTGCTAATCCATAGAAGCAACATGCACACAGACAGAATCCTCAGGGACAGCCTGAGCCCAGGCCTTAATAATCAAAAGACAATTTCCATCACGATCCTACAGTGTTCAGATAACCACTATGAAGGAGGCGAGACCTGATGAGTTATGAAGAAAAAGGAGAAAGGAAAAAAAAAGCTCCCCATTATTTCATTAATATTCATTTGCCTAAAAGCAGGGCACCCACTACACAGCTAAACACACTGCAGCTAAGCAAAGATAAGAGAAAGAAATTGTCCCGCACATCTTGGAGGCTGAACATGCTAATCATAAATACAGCATGCAAGGCTGTCAACAGTTAATGGTAACTGCTCTCTCCTCCAGCACCCAGTTGCACACAGAAATACGGAGAACAGCGGCTTCTGATGTGTTACACACCTACACATGCCTGGGATGTAGTTCTACTGAATCTTCAAGACGGCAACGAAAAAGGATATTTACCTTACCACTATCAGCAGGCCGGCTATCGGAAATCACAGTTAGTGGGGATAAAATTAACAAGCCAGCAAAGCAGCGAGCTGCTAGTCTCTTCATCAGCTGATCAGGAAAAAAAAGAGAGCTGGGAAAGGCTATGTTTTCATATACAAGTAATTTTATTTTACTGAAAATTTAATACTGGAAGGATTGTGGATACTCAAATCTGCTGTTTCATTCTACCTACGACCAGGCCCCAAGCCTTCCTCCTCCAGCCTGTTTTAATATTGACAACTACTTATCATATTGTTCCCCCCTTGTTATTCCAGGCAGCAGAATTAGAGATTTTTAGCTCAGGTGGTTTCTCATTCTTGCTTGCATTTTAACAATTAAGCCAATAAGAAAACAAATGAATATTCAAATGAATTTTAAAAGATTAAAGCAAGATATGGTTTTTGTTTTTGTTTTTGTTTTTTTTTTTTTGCTTTCATCTTAGTCGTTTTTAAGAAAAGATATGCTGCATGGTTTTGGAGCAGTCTAAAACGATTTTTAACACAGAAGAATCACCACCCCCTCCCAAACACACACACACACATACATACACACACACACACACACACACACACACACACACACACACACACACA
>NW_026595469.1:0-2933 GCF_907164565.1 Psammomys obesus | reverse complement strand
GACACAGACAGACAGACATGCATGTGTACACACACACACACACACACACCAAAAAACAAAGCAAAAAACAAAATAAAAAAGGAGGAAAAAAAAGTGATGTGGTATAATGAACATTTTGTAAACTGTCATGTTTGGGGCCACTGAGAAGCCAGATTTGGAGATGCCTCCTATTTTGGACCCAAACACCTTTGTCTCCGTGTTCTCCAAGTAATAATCTCACCATTATTATTGCACCATCTTCCGCTGCCACCAGAATGCAGCTTCTCTGGCTTTCCTATATGGACTGAAGACCAGAGGCTTTTTAGAAATCCTCCAGGTCTTCAGCATCATTCTGTGATAGCTGAGTCAACCATCCTCATGGACCAAATGGCTACCAGATCCTCAGCTTCTCCAGTGTGACGACAACCACTGTTGTGTTATCTAGCTGTATCGTGTAAGTCAACTTAATAAACCCCCTTAGTGGTATTTATATGCTTCCCATCTGTTCTGTTCCCATTGTGTCCTTTCTGGCATGGACACTATCAGGGAGGAGGGGTGGAAGGAACTCAAGCCATTCATTTCATGATTAAGCCACTAGTCATACTTTTAGATTTATTTTTGAGTGTGATGATAAATTTCCTTATTTATTAAAGCAGTTTAAATCAGGTCTATTTATTATGTTTGTGTTACCAAAGCCATCATAACTGATTCAGAGGGAGGAAAAGTGGATCGTGCAATTACAGAAATGTTGGTTTATCAGATTTTATAAGTTGGCTACTCCTCCTCCACTGGGCTGTGTTTTCCTTTGGATGAGAAATATCTCCCACAGGCTAATATATTTGAATACTTGGTCCTCAGCTGGTGGCACTGTTTGGAAAGGTTGTAGACCCACACTAGAGGAAGTGGTTCACTGAGGGCCTTAAGTTTTATAGCTTCAACTCTCTTCCTGTCTGCTCCCTGCTGCCTGTTTGAGATTTGAATGTCAGTTTGATGCAACTCAAGGGGGTCTCGGTTGAGAGATTTCATAGATCAGACTGGCCCATGGACAATCTTTGGAAAGATTGTAAAGATTGTTTTGACTGTTCATTGATGAAAGAGGGCCCAGCCAACTGTGGGCAGCACCATTCCTTAGGCTGTATAAGACAGTTAACTAAATATGAACCTGTGGGTGAGCCAGTAAGAAGCTTCCTCCATGCTTTTTGGTGCACTACTTTGCTATGAAGTGAGTTATTTATTGGAGATAATATTGTGTGGAGAAATAAGCAGTTAGTCCTGAATCAAAGTTCCTATTTGAATTCATTCCCTGACTTCCCTCAATAATGGATTATAACCTATAAAATGAAATTGATCTCTTTTTCCCCCAGTTGCTTTTGGTCATGAGAGTTGTCACACCAACAGAATGGCACTAGACTACTGGCTGGGGTCACAACATCATCAGCTGCCTCACACCTCTCCTTCTGTGACTCTTCACCGTGATGAACTATGTCTCCTAGAACTTTAAGGTGAAATAAGCCCTTCATTCCTTTCCCCAGTAACTTTTTGTCAGTGTTTTGTCATAACAATGAGAAAAGCAACTAATAGAATTTGGCTTTGTGATTCATTTGGTGTACAGAGCAGAGGAAGCCCTGAATTTCTGCAGTCTTGAGGACTGAATGTGTATTGTCGACATGGGCCATGCCATGCCAAAGATGCCAAGGCCTTGGATCCCTGGAAAATTGGAAAAGTCACCACCTATATGACCCAGGCTCAACAGCAATGGCAAAACTTTCCTTGAGAGTCTAAGTATGAGAGTTTATGAATGCTTGACCAGGGTATTCAAAGACTAACAACTCACCTTTCTCTCCCTGGCTGTTTACAGTCTGAGACTGATAACCTACAGAAGCCTACCAAGGCTAGCTAATTCCTTCCCCTATATTGTACCTTTCTGGGATGCAGAGGTAGAAGACACCATGACCTCAGCTTTGTTGCATGTATGTCTATGTGTCTGTCCTTTTTTCATTTCCTTATTGTCCCTAGTCCAGGTTCCAGGACTCAACCACCCTCTAATTACCTTTAAGACTCATATCTTGCCCATTTCTGTTGCTCTAACAAGATACTGGGGGGACTGTAGAGGTGGCTCAGTTGTTGAAGTGTTTGCTACACATGCATGAGGGTCTGTATTCATATGTACACACACAAGCACAAACATATACACAGACAACACACACACACACACAGAAAAAGAGTGAGAGAGAGAGAGATATGACTAACTAGGATCATAAGTAATTGTGAAATGTTACTTAGATATTTATTTAACCAAAGCTACAAGGAAAGATTTCAAAAGTAACTATAGTAGGTAACCTGATTGTGAAAAACCTTCATTCCTTATCCCACATTTTTTTTTTTAAAAAGTGTTCTTATTGTTATTTAATCTGAGTGTTTGGTTGCATATGTCTGTGTATTTTGTGTGTGACTGGTACCTGGGGGCCAGGGGAGGGAACTGGACAAGCTAGAGCTGGTGTGATAGGTGGTTGTGAGCCACCATGGAGAGTGGGAACTGAACCTGGATCCTCTGAAAAGAATGCAAGTGCTGTTAACCACTGAGCCATCCTTCCAGTGCCTAGAACCTCCATTCCTTCAGAAGACTCACTTCTCTCAGTCAAGGACATGCTAAGTTCAACACTAAGCATGGAAAATCATCTAACAAGTCACAGCAGCTTTGTCTTTTAGGCAGATCCATCAAAAGGTTAAGAGAAACTCTGTCGGCCCTGTTAGGAAAGGAAGTTAAGAAAGGAAGCTTTGTCATTTCTAACAAAGAAAAAAAATCCAAATCGAGTTCTGTATCAGTATTGATATTAAAGCCCACTGCAAAGAAAAAAACCATCTAGTCTTCCATAGCTTTGACTGCACGTGCTGCAATTCTCTCTTACACACACACACACACACACACACACACACACACACACACACACACA
>NW_026595468.1:0-23269 GCF_907164565.1 Psammomys obesus | reverse complement strand
GTGTGTGTGTGTGTGTGTGTGTGTGTGTGTGTGTGTGTGTGTGTGTGGTACATGTGTGGTATATGGCGCATGTACATGAAAGCAGCGCATACTTAGCACACACATACACACCTCTCCTACCTACTTAACTAAAACTGCCACCTCAACACACTTTAAAGTCACCCGATAGGGGAGTTGAAGGATAGCCCAGATTATCAGTTTGCTGTGTGAGCATGCCTGTGGGCATTGTCTTGATTGTTAATTGATGTACAAGGGCCCAGCCCACTTTGGGCAGCACCATTCCCTAGGCAGTTGATCTTGGTATGATCTTGGAATGTCAGCTGAGCATTAATCTATGAACACACCAACAAGCAGAGTTCCTCCCTGGTTTTGGCTTCAAGTTTTTGCCTGATTTTCCACCCTGTTTACCCTCAGTGATGGATTGTGACCTGGTGCATTAGCAAAATACACTCATTTGTTCCCTAAGTTGCTTATAATTAGCATATGTTTATCACAGCAATGGGAAAGCAAATTAGAATAAAGCCCATGCACACACATTTGGAGGCCAGGGAGAGACATTAAGTGTCTTCTGTTGAGACAGAGCCAAAGGACTGAGTTAGAAGCTAGCCATTCAGTTGAGTTGCCTGGTTGGTCAATGAGCTCCCAGGATACATCTGTCTCTGTCCACCAATGCTGAGGTTACAGGCATGCTCAGGAAACTCTGTCTTGCCTTTTTTTTTTGCCTTTTAAACATGGATGCTGGGGATTCACATTCAGGTCCTGGTGATTGTTGAGCAAGTACTCTTACTACCCACTCATCAAGCCCTCTCCCCAGCTACCAACCTCATCTCTTCCTGAAAGATTATCTGGCACAGTGGCAGTACTTCCTTCCGGTTCCAGTGGAGAAAAGCTCAGACATAAGGAAAAATAGATTTAATATCCAAACTGCTCCCGTATCTCCACTTCCACCAATCCTGTCTTCAGAGCTGTTCAGTTTCCAACTTCCCCTGGGATGTCTGTTTCTCATTTTCTGTGTCTCTGCCCATGGATCCCTTCATTACCTCAAGGATATACTTGAGGGGAGGAAGGGAGCTCTTGACAGTTTTATTAGAGGGGCCATGATGGACAAAGAATCACCTTAAAAAGGAGTGCGTCTGTGAAGAAATTTTTTAGAGCCATCCACTCTCAATGTTGGCAACACTGTCCCATGGGCTGGGCTGGGCTAAATGAAAAAGGAAAAAGGGACTGAGTATCAGTGTCCATCTCTCTCTGCTTTTTGACTGAGGATGCCCCATGCTCCTTTTGTCATTACTTCCCATGATTTGACTGTACCCTCAAACTGTGAGCCAGATTAAAGCTTTTTATATCTTACGTTGCTTTTTGTCAAGTACTCTGTCAAGGCCGTGAGAAAAGTACCTGAGGTCCCCTCCCACCCTGAGGTGATGCTGACTGAGTTGCTTTAACCAATGACCAACAGTGGAAGTGTGTTGTTTGAGCTCACGCGGCTTTGTTTTCTGTAGTTTTAGGGAGCTCTGCCCACCGTGGTGAAGCCCTGCTGCCCTGTGGGTGGGACAGCGTGGTGCACATCTGTGTTGGGGAAGAACCCTCCCAACAGAGATCCTGGATGATCACATGCCTAGCCATCATCTGATGGTCACATGACTCTCAGCGGAGAGGGAGCAGACACAGCTCCACGCTGGTACCCACAGCAGCCTTACAAGGTACCTTGATCATTCTGAGACCTCAACTCAGACAAAGCCAGGACGGGAGGCTTCAGTGAAGAGGAGAAATTTCAGTGTGAGTCAGTATGAATGAAGTGGAGTTAAGGTTCTGTTGAAGATAGAAGGACCAGTGCTTGGGGAATTAATAGAAGCACCATTCCCTCGTCATAAAGTCCCAAAGACAAACCGAAGTATGACAGCATCACAGTTTCCCCTGGGGACCTAATGGATTTATGGGTTTATTCACAGACCATGGTGACAGGCCACTGGTAGGAGCATGGGATACCCCAAAGAACCCATGCTAGATGACAGCTTCCCCGAGCTGCATGGATAGAGCTCCCCTCCAGCCACCTCCTATACACTCTAGCACCTCCTGTGCTTCATAAACAATCTAGATGCTTGAGTACCTCCTACCAGACATGTGCTATAGACTCCAGGACTAAATACTCTATGTTCTAGAGCCTCCTATATGTCGTATACTCTATATACACTATATATCTAGATGCTTGAGGACATCCTATAGGACATGTGCTATGGACTCTAGCACCTGCTAAATACCCCATGTCCTAGAGCCTTCTATATACTCTATATACACTGTATAACCTGGCACCTCCCACAGACCATATCCTATATATTTTATGTGCTCTATAACCTCCCATATACTACATATTATATAGTCTCCTCTAGCACCTCCCTCAGACCATATACCATATATACTATATGCTCTAGCGTATCCTATGTATTATGTATCATATAGCATATACCCTAGTACCCTCTATAGCCTATGTGTTATATATACTTGAGCATCTCTCATATACCATATTCTATATAATCTCTAGCACCCTGAGGCGATCTGTACCTAAGGCAGAATTGCATACAGATGGCTGGAAACTCAAGTAAGGGTCTAATGACACTCCCCAGGCCTTCTTTCTCCGAGGGAATGTCATGTCAGTAGTTCACAGGCCCAATGTAATAGACGCTTACAAGTAGGCACAGACAATCTGATGAAAATGGTGGCAGTTTTCCCGGTGTAGGGGGACAGCATTTTACAATAACAGGAAGGTTTCTAGGGAACCCTCCTGCTACCTCTGTTCCATCCTTTGATGTCTGAGATTCCAGGGTGGCTGTGGAGGTGCCTTATGTGGGATTGCAGCCTGATATAATAAAGCCAGCAGATGTTAGGTTGCACAAGTAGTTTATGACATGACTTTTCCCCATCAGTGGGGCTCCTGGTGTGATTCCGAGAAAATGACAGAGCTATAGCTTCAGAGGGAGACAGGAGTAAGTAGCTGTTAATTGTGTTGGAGTCTGTGGTTCTCAGCTGGTGAGAGGCCTCAGCTAGACTCTGGGTGATGGCTCTTTTTCTTCTCACATATATAATTCTCCCTCTCCCTTTTTCTGGTCTCAGGACCACTTGAAAAGACTCCGATGCCATCCACCTAAGCCAGTGGCTCTCAACCTAATGCAGCAACCCTTGATACAGTTCCTCCTGTCATGGTGACTCCCTCCCATCATAAAATTATTTTTGCTGCTACCTCATAACTGCGATGTGCTACTTTCGCGAATTGCAACGTAAATATCTGTGTTTTCTGATGGTCTTGGGTGATTCCTGTGAAAGCATAATTTGATACCCAAGAGGTCATGACCCACAGGTTGAGGGGCGCTGACCACATTGAAATGTGATGAGTAGTTGGGCTGTGGTGGCCTTAGGCCACTAGGTCCACAGCTGTTATCGCAGCAATTGGCCACTGAACTCCAAATATAAACCCATCGTGTCAAATGCTTGCCTTTATTTTAATATTGAGAATAAATGGGCCTAACAGGTATCACAGGAATCATCCAGAGCCCCTGTATTTTCTGATAAAGGAACAGAAATTTGCAAGGCTCTTACTAGGTAATTTCCCCAGATCTGTGTTTCCAGAATGACTATAAACATTATTTGCCCCTTAGGCATTGTTTAAAACACAGGTTCCGCTCACATGATTTATGGGCAAGCTTCCTTTTCCATTGTGTATACCATATTTCCTCCCATATGCTGGCTTCAAAGCTGGCTTAAAGGGGCTGGTTTATTATGATGATGATGATCGTGTTGTGTTGTATTGAAGCCGGGCTTCACACATGCTAGGCAGGGTCTCCACCATTTAGCCTGAGCCAGTTTCTCACAGGGGGATTCTAGGCAAATTCTTCATTGAACCACACCCCTATACCTTCACTGGCAGATCTCAGACAAGCACTCTACCACTGATCTATAGACCTAACCTTTTTCTCTCTTTTTAGTTAGAGTTAAGGTCTAACTAGTTGCTCAAGCTGTCCTTACATTCACTCTGTAGGCGAAGTGAGTCCTTGAACTTATGATCTTCCGTCTCTGCCAGAACTACAGAACTGTGTCACTACATGCAACTTAAAGAGGTTTATTATGTTTAGATTTCCTGCTTTGAAATGCAGACATCTGGACTCTGAATTCTTGGTGCTAAAAAACAAACCAGTGAACTCCCAAAGAAAATAGCTCATTAAACATGTGCATATCCTTTGTTCTAGCTTGGAAGTTCACTTCATTTGCATTTTTTGAAGATTAAAAAGTCTTACAGGTCCATGTGTGTGTGTGTGCACATTCTCAGAGGCCAGAAGAGGGCACCCAGTTCCCTGGAGCTGGAGTTATAGATGCTTGCAAGCTGCCCAGCAGGGGTGCTAGGGACCAAACTTGGATCCTATGGAAGCGCATCAAGCGCTCTTTTTTTCCACAACCACTCCCCCAGCTGGTCTTGCACTTTATTGTCAGGCCTTGACCTCAGGCCTTGACCACAGACTTGCTCAGCAGGTACAGCTTCCCCTTCTGCTGCTGCTTCTTGGTCTTCAGCTTCTCCTCTTGCTTGGTGAGCCAGTGGCGTGTGGCTCTGGTCTTCTCTGGTCACAAGTCCAGAAGCTTGTACTTCTTGCCCTTGTAGAATCCCCTGCCATTTTCTTTTTGATTCTAATTAATGACAGTGAGGACACGGGATGAATTTGAGAACGCTTTGCATCTTGGAGAGCTTGGACTTGGTGCCGCCCTTTACATTGGCAAAGAGAAGTTCGCTTTCAGATCGTCCAGTTGTTTCAGCAGCTCCTCCTTCTTCTCGCTGCAGGTCCCAACCCTTAAAGTTGGCCATAGCTGCGGTGCTCACTGCTGAGGCCTCCTGGCTTGAGGCAGAAAGCGAATCAGAGTACACTGATCATCTACGGTGGTCTGAATAAGAATGGCTCCCATAGAGCCACATATTTGCATGCTTAGTCCCACTTGGTTACATGTTTGGGAAGGATTAGAAAGATGAGGAGGTGCTGTCTTGTTGGAAGAGGAGTGTCACGGGGGGGGGGGGCTTTGAAGTTTCAAAATCCCATTCCAGGCCCAGTGTCTCTCCTGCTGCTGAAGGATCAGGACTTAAAGCTCTCAGCTACTGCTCTAGTGCCATGCCTGTCTGCTTCCCACCATAACAGACAAACCCTCTGAATCTGTTAGCAAGCCCCCAATTAAATGCTTTCCCTTATAAGGGTTGCCTTGGTCATGGTGTCTCTTCACAAAAATAGAACAGTAACTAAGACATCTTTGCGGGTGTCTCACCTCATTTTTTGAGATAGAGTCTCTTATTGAACCTGGAGCTCACCTACATGGCAAGATTAGATGGATAGTGAGCTCCAGGGACCACTCTGCCTTCACCATCCCAATGTGGGGGTTACAGGTGTGGGCCACCCTGCTGGGTTTTATTTCTCAATGTGGTTGTTTTTGTCTTTATAAGCACTGGGGATGAAACTCAGTTCTCATGCTTGTCTGCTGCATCTTTCAACTTCTTTAGCAGAAGACAGCTGAGATACGCAGATACGGGGACTACTTTGTCCACACTTGAAGTGAGGAAGAGCACTGGAGGTCTCTGTAGAGAATGGAAGCTGCCAGAAGCAATGCCACAGCTATGCTGAATGCTCCGCAAGGCTGACAGAACAGAATTTGTGAGAGAGTTAGAATGGTACAACAAGTCCATAGCCAAGGTGATTTTTTGTTTTTGAGCTAACTTTAGCACTCTTCATAGTCCTTTATTGCCCACTGTTGTGTTTGCCTCCAAATTCTTGTGACTATCAGGTAAAGTCCTTTCTTGGAAGATACAAACAGACTGCTAGCTTTCCCCATTCCAAAGGCTGGTCCATGTCAGTAGATGGGATATGAGGTCTACAGCAGAGGCTCTGTTGTAGACTGCCTACTGGATATGTCCATCGGTAGTTTTGGACGAATGCCTTGATTTACAACTTTCCTTCCTCTGTTACTACAGAAACTTTATAAAATGGCTGCCATGTTAGACTATGGTGGCATGGTTAACCGTGACTGTGATTGGACTTGGCATCCAGTGAGAGCCATGTTTGTGATGGCTGGGGGATGTCCTGGGGGATGGGTGGCTCCCCCTAGAGTCGGTGTCACATAATATTGGCCTTGTGTATACATGGAGGTCTGCTTGTCTTTACTGCTCACCCATGTGTGCATCTACCCTGCTGCTGCTGCTGCCACCATCCATTGCTGACATCGCAACTCAGCATCCAGCTTCCAGTGCAAACTGAAGGCCAGCACCTCTCCAGATTAGGGCTGCTCAAGCGTTTAGCCAGTGGACTGAGCAGCCACTTGATTCTCAGCTTCTCCTGTGTGCGGACGTTGTTGGAGTACCCAGACTATGTCTTGCAAGCTGATCTAAGTAACACCCCTTAATGTGTAACCATTCCATTGACTCTGTTCTTTTTGAAAATTTTGGCTTACACACAGTACCTGGGGAGTTGAGAAGCAGCCCAGTACCCTGTTAAATCCAAGTACAGTGGCATATGCCTATACTCTTAATGCTTGGGAGGTGGGAGCAGTCGGAGCCAGCTTGCCAGCCAGTCTAGCAGAACTGCTGAGCTCCAGGTTCAGCGAGAAACATTGTCTCAAAAAACAAGGTAGAGAGGAATTGGGAAGGTACCTGTAATTGACCTCACAACACACATGTACACACATACAAAGAAACACAGAAACACATACCAAGCATACATACACATATACACACATACATACAAGCACACACACTCAAATGAGAAACAACATAAGCTTTGGGAACCATCAATAAACAAACTGTGATATCCACATATCAAACAATTACTTAGCAATGAAGTACTGAGCTATTAACACAGCAACAATATAGATAAATCTATAACATTATTCTGAGCAACAGCAGCCACCCTCAAATGTTACAGATGCTGTGATTTAGTTCTTAAGGCACTCAAGGAAAACTGAAAACTATAGCAACACAGAGACTACTTCATTGACTGTCTTGGATAAGGGTCACTGTGGATGGGATTTGGGTTCTGGTTACATGAATGTATTATTTCAAATTTGGGGACTGGGGATATGGCTCATTCAATGAGTGTCTGCCCACATGAGCAAAAGGGCCTGAGTTCAGTCTACAGAGCCAAGTAAAAGGCCAAGCAGAGTGGTTTGTGTCTATAATTCCATCACTTGGGAGGCAAAGACACAAAGGATTACTGGGCCTTTGTGACTAGCCAACCTACTCTGAATGGCAAGTTCAGGGTTCGGTGAAGATCCTGTGTCACAAAAAAGAAGACACTGAGAGATGGCTCAGCAGTTAAGAGGGCTTCCTGCTCCTACAGAGGACCCAAGTTTAATTCCCAGCCCTGATGTCAGACACCTCATGATTGACTGTTAACTTTAGTTCCAGTGTGATGCCCTCTTCTGGCTTTTCTGGGTACTGCAGCCACACACATGGACGGACACACACAAACACAGAGCACATTTCAAAATAAAGTAAAGCTTAAAAAAGAAAAAAAAATCCATGGAAATCATCCAGGAAAGAAGAAGGGGCACAGAAAGCATGAAGAAATAGGGGCGAATGAATGAAAACCATGTGGGCAACCAACTTGAGAAGCATGCTACATTGCTGAGAGCCAAACTGAACTATAAGAGTTGATGGGTAGCATATGGAAAAAGTGAAGACTCTATTTGTTTTTGAAAGACAAAGAAAAGCTACTTAAGATTTGGGATGTTCTTGAAGCATTGTAGAAAAAGAAATGACATACCCTAGGACCACAGTGTGTAGGCTTTAGGTGCAGAAAGTCCCATTTAAATTGAAAGCACCACTGAGGAGGATTATGTACTTAGGAAAAATGTGGGAACAGGGATGGATCCTACTAAAGAGACAGGCTTAATTGTCCCAAGAAATTTCACATTAAGATGCCCTGACAGTAGTTGGCATACCACAAGATGCAGCCCCTCCTGCTCTTGGGAAACCAGGCAATGAAAGCTACACTAGCTTCAATGCTAAGATGTTTAGAAGCACACGTCTTCCAAATGGTTTTAAATATGACTGGAGAAGAAAGCTGTTTACACTCTTTCTAACGTGTAGGCCAATTTTAAAAGGACTTCATTCTGATTATGCATACACATGTGTGTCTTGTGCCTGTGTGCATACATGCATGTGGTTGTCTGCAGAATACAGAATGGGACATGGATCCCACGACGCTGGAGCTACAGGGGGTTATGAGTTGCTCAACAGGGCTGGGAACCAAATTAGGTTCTCTAGTGAAGTGGCAAATACTTTTTTGCTGCTGAGTCACCTCTCTAGCTCCCCATTCACCTGCCCAACCCCACGTCATTTTTTCAAACATTGCATCTTCCAACTGTGGTGGCTCTCAGAGATTGCCCAGTGTGTGAAGTGCTTGCTGTGGAAGAATGTGATCCTGAGTTTTGATCCTCATCATCCATATAAAAAGCCAGGTTCAGTGGTATGGCCTTGGGGGTTAAATATTGGGGGGAGTCCCTGAAACTCTCTGGAAAGCCAGTTTAGTCGAAACAGCAAGATCCATGTTCTCTGAGAGATCCTGACATCAGTAGAGAAAGTACCTGAAGTTGACCTCTGGCTTCCACGTGACACACATGCGTGCATGCACCCATGCACACATCATGTACTCATAGACACACATGCAACACAACAAAACATAGCACACTCCTTTTTCTGTCCCTCTCACACAGTTAAAGCAAACACACAAGTCTAGAAAATGAATGTCTAAAATGAAGGCTCTAGGTAATAAATATTGTTCCATATTCATGACTTTTGCTGAAAGGTGAGATTTTAGGAGCTTTTGTCATAAAAGTAAAAATGTAACTTGTCACAAAGATAAAAATGTAATGGGATAGTGACTGTATTAATGTTCCTGACCATAATTACTATCTCCCTGTGTATGTGTGTCAAAATATCATGCTTTATAACTCAAACTTATATAAGAAAAGAAAAGCCTAACTTCCAAGTGGGTATACAAACAAACAAACAAAAAAACAAAACAAACTACGACCACCAACAACAAAAAACCCACAATCCAAAAAACCCAAAACCTATAAGACTGTATTCTTAGGTATGCCAAAATATAACTGTCCTGTTTTTACTTCTGTTGCTTTGACAAATACTGTTGCTGTGACAAAAACCAATACAGGGGAAGAAAAAGGTTTATTTGGTTTATAATCCAGGTCACAGCCCATCATTTCAAGGTAGTCAAGGGAGATGCTCAATCAGCTGGACAGTCAAGAGCAGAGAGAGAGAAAGAGAGAGAGAATATATATCTTAGCTTGCTTGCTTTCTCCTCTTGTATACTGTTCATATTTCTTCCTAGGGAATGGCGCTTCCCACAGTGGGCTGGGACTTCCTACATCAATTAACAATCAACACAACCCCTTTATAAATATGTCCACAGGCCCAACTTGACATAGATAATTTTCTCAATTTACATACCTTTCCAGTTGATTGGAGATTGTGTCAAGCTGGCAGTTAAAACTAACCACCATAATAATATAGTAACATGATCACAAAGGGGAGATCTTTTCTCTGTTGAGTATTCATAGTGTATGAGTTCTGGAAGATTAAGCATATATTGAAGGAGGTCATTGTAAAAATAGAATCAATGGAAGAAGAAAAGATTTTAGCTAACTCTTTCCTTTTTTCTGTAAACAACTTAGTCTGTGCCATGCTTTTTCTTTTGCAACACAAATAGTGTTCTAGATGACTGGGGAATCACCTGTGTGTTCTCAAATTTGGTTGTTTGTTTTGTATGGTCCTGAGAATCAGATCAACACATAGATAGATAGTATGACTAAAAGTTATTTTGGGAGAAAAGGGTTTAGTTCAGTGACTATCGTCTACCATCAAGGGAATTCAAGGCAGGAGCTCAAAGGAATACCTGGAGGCAGCAGTGGGAGCAGAAGCTGCTGCTTACTAGCTTGCTCCTCATAGTTTGCTCAGCCTGCTTTTGTAGACCACCTAGGACTACTTGCTCACAGGGGGCACTGTCCACTGTGAGCTGACCGTTTCCACATCAACCATTAATCAAGAAAGTGCCCATAGACTTGCCTGTAGGCCATCTGATAGGAACATTTTCTCAGTTGAGATTTGTCTACTAGATGACCCCAGCCTATGTCAAGTCAAACAAACTATTTTGTTTGTTTGACAAACAAACAAACACCCCATCCCAAACCAACCAGTGTAGATAAACATATGGGGAAAACATCACCAAATTAGCAGAAACCAACTTGGGAAGTTCTACCATAAGAAAGTCACCCACAGAGAGAAAGCTCAAACAAAAACTCCAATTACTCACTTCCTGAGTTAGTTTCAGCTGAGTGTTGTGAGTCCCAACGCATGATATTACTCCTAGCTGTTGCTATTTGTTCCTTTGCTTGGAACCCAAGGGGACAATCTGCTCTGCCCTGAATATTCCTCATGACTGCCTCAGGGCAATTTCCCAAGGCCCCAATCAGTTTCTGACGGATGAGTATTTGGTGTTTTGCTCTCACTCTCTCTCTCTCCTGTCAATCTGTCTGTATTTATGTTAACCATCTATCTATCTATCTATCTATCTATCTATCTATCTATCTATCTATCTTCATCATCACTCATCACTATCATTATCTGTCTGTCTATCATTTATCTATTATCTGTCTTCATATCATCTATCTATACCTACCTACCTGCCTCACTATTTTTTTTGCCCTGGTTTTCTATATGCTTAATAAATTCGCTCATTCAAAATCCAAAGTAAGACTATAGCAGATAATTTTCCAGACTGTATAAATAAATGTTTATTAGCACTAGGTTTGTCTTGTATTAGTTATCTAGCTTTACTTATTATTGAACTCTGTAAATGTTTATCAGTATTCTAGTTTTCTTTCTGCTGCTGTGATAAAACCCTCTGACCAAAAGAAAGTTATGGGAGAAAAGGTTTTATTGTATCTTACAGGCTATAGCTGATGACTGAAGGAAGCCAAGGGAGAAACATGAAGCAGCAACCATGGAGGAAGACAGCTTGCTGGCTCAAAGATCAGTGTTTACTTAGCTGGCTTTCTAATACATTCCAGGACTACCTGCCTAGGGGATGGTGCCACGCACAGTGGGCTGAGCCTTCATATGTCAAATGACATTCAAGACTCTCTCTTAAGGACATGCCTACATCCAGTCTGATCTGGGCCATGCTTCAGCTGCCATTCCCTTCTCAGGTGACTCCAGGCCATGTCTAACACTGACTAGGACAATGGGAATTCAAAAGGCTTCGAATTCTTCAGTTCTCCGGTAGGTATATAGAAAAAAGCATGCATATTTGGAAAATATTCTGCATTTCCCTTGAAAATGTAGACATCTGCATAGCATCAGATCCAGCCAGTCCATTCCTAGGCGTTTACCCAAGAGGAATGGCAGCATATGGTTCTGCAAAAACTTAGTTTAGCTTCATTTAATCTTTGATTGACACAAAATAACTGTACATATTTATAGGGTATGATGCGATGTTTTGATATATGTGTGCATTGTATAATGATCAAATCAGGCTAATTAACATATACATCACCTCAAACACTTTCTAGAGCTTTTTTTAGTGAAGCATTTGAAATTCTTTCTTAGAAATGTTTTATTTTTATTGTTTATGTGTGTGCTTGTGTGTTTGTATGTGTATGTAGTATACATGTGCGAAGATGTACTTGTAGATGCGTGTATGTGAAGGCCAGAGGACAAGCTGAGCCGTCATTCCTTAAAATGGCCTTTATTTTGTGGGTTTTTTTCTCGAGGTTTCCAATTTAGCTAGGGATGGCTGGGTAGTAAGCCTCGGGAGTCCTCCTGTCTTGCCTTTCCAGTGCTGGCATTACAAGCACACACCAGCGTATTTGGCCTTTATTTATATGGGTTCTACACATGCTATTCAGTTCCTTGTGCTTGCATGCCAAAGACTTTAGCAGGTGAGCCATGTCCTTAGCCTACCTCTGACTACTTTAAAGTACACCTTTTATGACTGCTGAATCTAGTCACTTTACTGTACAGTAATATTTCAGAATTTAGTCCTTTTATGTAACTAAAACTTTTCATCCATGGACCAAAATCTCTGTATACTCCTGTTGTAGTTTCTTCTCTGTTGCTGTGATAAACACCAGGACCAAAGGGAAAGCCAGAAAGAGAAAGATTGCTTGGTTTACAGTCTGGCGTGGTGGTCTATCATTGAGTGAAGTCAGGGCAAGAACTCAAGGCATACCTGTTTGCTATTCCACATGGTTTCATAAGTACATTCATATATTTAAAAAAAATGCCATGTTAGTGATATAAACCAGGCCAAAGTAGAAACATCACAAATTCAAGGTCTGTGTGGGCTACAGAATGAATTAAAGTCCAGACTGGGCTATTTAGTGAGACTCAGTGTGAAACAAAAAGAAATGATTCTAAGTGGGAGTTGAGTGACAACCTTACTGGGGGATTCTAGGCAGGTGCTCTACCACTGAGCCACACCCCAGCCCCTCACTGGGGGATTCTAGGCAGGTGCTCTACCACTGAGCCACACCCCAGCCCCTCACTGGGGGATTCTAGGCAGGTGCTCTATCACTGAGCTATACTCCAGCCCCTCACTGGGGGATTCTAGACAGGTACTCTACACCAGCCCCTTACTGGGGAATTTTAGACAGGGCCTCTACCACTGAACTATAGCCCTAACATTAGGCCTCTTGAATGCTGGAGCAATTCCAAAATGTAACCAAGTCTGAGAGTCACTACCACACAATCACTTGTTTTTAATATGTAAAATCATTATTTACATAGACAAGGATGGCCTTTAGTGTTCTCTAGCTTTTAGACTCTGTAGCATTCTTTGCACCGGTTGAGTTAATTAGTCTTAGTTCAATAAGGTCAGGTTGGCAAATTAATTATCGTGAAGTTGGCAAGAGAAGTGACCTTTGTGGTAAATATATTTCCCAACTCCAACAGAACATTTTTTTCTTTCCCCAATAAATGGAGCTTCCTTTAAATGAACACTCGGAGTCTAACAAAGGTTGCAGGGCAGACAACTTTGGAAATGTTTGTTCAACATTTATTTTAATAAAACAGGAAAACACTGGTCCTTTTAGTCAGCAGTTTTTAAAGTCTCCTTAGCACTACAGGGAATTGCCAAAGGTTGAAGTTAATTTCTGTGGTGACCGTTCAGTAAATATTCACCAAAGTTAGTTAGTGACACAGCACTTGAATATCTTGGAAGGGCTGCTATGTGATGCTTTTCCTCTGGGCTCTCTGCTTCCCCTCTTCCCATACTTTTCCTTTTTTCTCTGTTCCTTTCCCTTCCCTATCTTTGCTTTCCTCTCTCTTGTCTTCCCATTTCTTCCTCTCTTCCTTCCTTTCTTCCTCTCCCCCTCCCTTCCTTTATTTCCTTCATTCCCCTTTTCTTCTTTATTTCCTCATTCTCTCCCTCTTCCCTCTATCCCTAACCCTTATTTTTGAGACAGAATTTCACTATGTATCTCAGGCTGGCCTTGACCTTACCACCCTATTCCCTCTGTGTTTTGAGTACTGAGATTTATAGGCGTGTGTGCCTCCATGTCCAGCTCATGACTACAGCTTCTAGGCATATACCCAAAAGAGGCACAAGTACACAAAAAGGACATTTGCTCAACCATGTTTGTAGCAGATTTATTTGTAATAGCCAGAAGCTGGAAACAACCCAGATGCCCCCCAACTGAAGAATGGATGCAGAAACTGTGGTACATCTATACAATGGAGTATTACTCAGCAATGAAAAATAAGGAAATCATGAAATTTGCAGGTAAATGGTGGGACCTGGAAAGGATCATCCTGAGTGAGTTGTCCCAGAAGCAAAAAGACACACATGGTATATACTCACTCATATAAACATACAACATAGAATAAACCCACTAAAATCTGTACATCTAAACAAACTAAGCAAAAGAGAGGACCCTAACTAAAATGTTCAATCCCCATCCTGAAAGGCAAAGAAGATGGACATCAGAAGAAAAAGAAAATAGGAAACAACCTCGGAACCTGCTACAGAGGGCCTCTGAAAGCCAGAAGAAAACAGGAAACAACCTTGAACCCTGCCACAGAGGGCCTCTGAAAGCTTTTGCAGTATAGACTGTCAAAGCAGATGCTGAGCCTGATGGCCAACTGATGGGCAGAGTGAATGGAATTTTATGTAAGAAGTGGGAAATAGTAAGAGCTGGAGGGGACGGGAACTCCACGAGGAGAGCAACAGAACAAGATAATTTGAACACAGGGAACTTCCCAGAAAATCATACTCCAACCAAGGACTATTCGTGGAGATGACCTGGAACCCCTGCACAGGTGTAGCCCATGGCAGTTCAGTGTCCAAGTGGGTTACATAGTAATGGGAAGAGGGACTGCCTCTGACATAATCTGATTGGCCTGCTCTTTGATCACCTCCCCCTGAGGGGGGAGCAGCCTTACCAGGCCACTGTAGAGGACAATGCAGCCACTTCTGATGAGAACTGATAGACTAAGATCAGAAAGAAGAGGAGAACCTCCCCTATCAGTGGACTTGGGGAGTGGCATGCATGCAGAAAGGGGAGAGAGGGTGGGATCGGGAGGGGAGGAGGGAGGGGCTTAAGGGGGGATACAAAATGAATAAAGTGTAATTAATAAAAAGTTAAAAAAAAGATTTCACTTAAGACCTTTACCTAGAATTCTTATGGTTCTGACTTCTAGTTCAATTTGAATTAAGGCTGAACACAGGGTACGAGTTGGCCCTTGCACCAGTGGGTACCATACCCATAGGTATTTACAGAAAAACATCCCTGTGATATTCAGGTAAAAATGAATCCCTCTCCCCAGTCCTTGTCTTTCTGTCCATGAGGACACAGTAAGAAAATGATGCCCTGTGAACCTCAAAGCCACCAGACACTAATGTATTTCTGAGATTTTTTGTGTATGTTGGTATGTCTGTTTGTGTGTGGCTATGAGAATGTGTGTGTGTGTGAACACTGGAAGCAGAGGTCCAACCAGTGCTGTTCCTCAGGTGCTAGCTACCTTGATTTCTGAGATAGATCTCACACTGGCCCGAAGCATGCAAAGCAGGCTAGGCCGTCTGGCCAGCAAGCTTCAGAAGGCTGTGTGTCAGCGTTTCCCCATTGCTGAGATTGAAGTGGTGTGTACTGTGATAACCAGCTTCTTCAAATGGGCTCTGAGGATCTACTTAATGTCCTCATGCTTGCAACGTAAACACTACACACTGAGCCATCTCTCAGGCCCTTGATTACCTCTTACTATTACCAGATAAGGTTCTAGGAATTAGGAGTTTAATATATCATTTTATTTTAGCTTTTTGAGAGTCCATAATTCAACTCCAGTCAGTGACCATTCCTTTCTCCATTTATCAGTCCAGGATTCCAACCAAGGGATGGTCCTACCTACAGTCAAGATGGGTCTTCCCATATCAGTTGACAGTCAAGGTAATGGCCCACAACTATGCCCATAGACCTGTCTCCCAGATGATTTTAGAATCTGCTGAGCTGACAATTAACTCTATCGCAGACCCTGTCTAAAAAAGGACTAATACTAGGAGAAAAGAGAAGGAGGAGAAACTGAGTCACATATCAGTTTTCTTTAAAATCATGGAAAGGTAAGTTCTCTAGGGCCTGGGGACCATGGCATGGAAGTTAAGAGCAGTTGCTGTTGCTCTTCCAGAAGACCTGAACTCAGTTCCCAGCACCTACAATGGGTGACTCACAATCCTATAACTCCAGCTCCAGGAATTCTGATGCCTTCTTCTGGCCTCCACAGGCAGTTGCAGGCCTATGTTTGCGGGCACACACATACACACACACACACACACAGACACACACACAGACACACATATACACACAGAAATAAAAATAAAGCAAGTGTGTATATAATACATATTTGTATAATATGTATATAGTATTAAATATAAAATATGTAAATATATTGAATAGTAAATGTATACGTATATATTTAAAGGAAGGTAAGTTCCACTTCCCTTACCTCTCACATCGTCAGCCAGGAGCCACTGGCTTTATTTAGTTTCTAAACAAGGCCTAATCATTCAGGAAGCACACAGTCTGGAAATATGCCTTCACTGCAGTTAGCAGCTCGATCCACTTACTTCAGAAGCTGTTGCCTCAGCAGCGTCTTCTTTGCAGATGCCTGGCAGACACACGCCAGTCCTCATCCTGGGCACTCGTCTGTCTAATCCCTTGTCCTGCACACATGCTGCTGCCCTCCAGTATCCATGCCATGGCTTGCTGGTTTAAGAGTATAGGTGTAGCATACATGGATTCAACCTGTAAGAAAAGTTGCCTAAAGATTTGATTTTAAGAAAATTGCTAAATACACTTTTTGTAAATTTAAAAATTGACAAATTATATATAAACATATAAAAGGCTTTGACTGTATTCCACCCCCATTATCTTCCTTTATCGCCTTTCCAAATCTCAAGTTCCTTTCTGTGCTGGTTGGTTTTAAATGTCAATTTGCTGCAACCTAGGGTAACATGAGAAGGGAGTTGTAGTTGAGAAATGAATTATCTAGGTCATTTTTGCCTATGAGAGGGAGGGAAAAAGAAGGAGAGGGAAAGAGGGAAGTAAGGAGAAGAGAAAGAGATACACAGAGAGACAGAGAGAGACAAAGAGATAGAAAGAGAGGAAAGAGGTAAGAAGACTTGGCCCATTGAGGGGTGCATCATTCCTTAGGCACGGACCTCTGAAGTGCATGAATAAAGAAATCAAGCTGAGAGCAAGCAAGCAAGCAAGCAGACACCATGGTTGCATTCATTTCAGTTTGCCTTGGACGGTGGATGTGATGTGATTAGGTGTTTCAGGCTCTCACTTCTCTGACTTTCTTACACTAAAGGACTGTAACACAAACTATTTCCTCCCCTGTGTTACTTGTATCAGAAGATTATAACACTGCAACAGAAACGGAACTAGAACACCTACCCTCTCTTTCTCTCTCTGCCCACCTGCCTTCCTGTTTCACTCCCATTGCATTAGCATGGGCAGAGATTTTGGAACTCTGTTAGAATGTAAGCGTGCACACCCAGAACTGGGGAGGTGGCTCGTGGGCAAAGCACTTGTCACACAAGCACAAGGACCTGACCTTGGGTCCCCAATCCACAGAGCTCATTTTTCTGGAGGACGGTTGTCCCAGTTTGATGTTGTCATGAAACTCAGGCTAGAAAAAGGAGATGTCTTACTTTTGCTCAATTAACTTTCACAAGTCACCCAGCTGTAGACCTCCTGCCCTGCTTCCGCTCTAATGTTGGAACTTTGCACTCAGGAATTCTTGAGCTGTGCATATAGACACACACACACACACACACACACACACTTTCACGCACACACAGTGTCTCATGAAACAATTCTTTCAGACAAGTTTAGAGGAAAGTTTTCCCAGAGGACAGGGCTCTGTTGTGAGTCACATACAGTGTGGACTTCGTCAATAACACAGAGCAAAGGCATGAATGAGTTTTATTTCATTGGACAGGCTGTTCAGAATACAGATAAGGCCAAGCAACCAGCTAAACTCTTAAATAAATGTTTTAGCACTATCTAGAGGGGAAGAGTGCAATTGATCCCAATCTTTTCTGACAGAAAATCAGTTCTTTTAAAACTCCTGGGGCAGCAAACAGTAACAAAGAAGTCCTGTCTCTAATAAAAGTTGTAAAGGCTACAAAATAAAACCTTGTCACCAGAAAGCCACAGGCTGCAATTAATATGCATGTAAATTCTCAAGGTGCCTCCTTTCTTGGTTCATTGTATTTTTCGGCAGGAAAGAAAGTGAGAGAACAGGTAGATAGATAGATAGATAGATAGATAGATAGATAGATAGATAGATCAATTGATAGTAGATCAATAGACAGGTTATAGATGATTGATAGATGATAGGTGATAGACAGATGAGAGATAGATTGATAGATAGTTAGATGGTAAATAAATAAGTAGATAGATAGATAGATAGATAGATAGATAGATAGATAGATAGATAGATAGATAGATAGATAGAGGAACCTAGGTTTGGCATGGGACATGCTTTGTGTGTTGCCTAAGGTCTCAACTCACATGTGCCTTATATAAGTATAATGTTGCCTTTTCTCCCCAGAAAGTGACAGGGCAAGAAGATCAGAAAAACCAAAATGCTACAGCTGCAAACCTTAGACATGGAAACAACAGTAGCATTGCTATTTCCCTCGAGAATTCTGTGTGTGTGTGTGTGTGTGTGTGTGTGTGTGTGTGTGCGTGCGCTTATGTGCATGTGAGTGCAGGTGCTACTTGGAGCCAGAGGCAGAACCAGATGACCTGACACTCAAGTCACAGGTGGTTGTAAGCCTCTCAGAATAGGTGCTATCAAGCAAATTTGGGTCTTCTTTAAGTGTAGCAAGTACTGCTGAACCATCTCCCCACCTCCACGCCATGGGATTTATTATGGCATTTTTATACATGTTATGATTCATTCTCTCTTCACCCCTCTCCCTCACTGCCTTCTCCCCGCACTCCACTTGCTGGTTCCCTTCCTCCCAATGTGTTCACATCTCAGGTATTCCATTACCTCCGTAAGGTTACAAGTCTCCTTACTGGTATAAAGTCCCAGATAAAGGCAACTTGAGGGAGAAACGGCTTATTTTGGCTCACAGTTTGAGGGCACACAGTCCATCATAGCAGGGACTATGCAGCAGGGACATGCAGCAGGAGTGTGAGGAAGCTGGTCACATTGTATCAGTCAGGAAGCAGAGACATGAATGCCGGCACTCAACTCCTCTCTCTTTCTCTCTCTCTCTCTCTCAAATGTAGTCCAGGGCCTCAATCTATGAAATGGTACCGTCCACATTCAGGGTAGGTCTCTACACCTAAGCTACCTAATTCAGAAAATTCATCACCCACATGACCTGAGACTAATGTAATCTAGATAATCCTACCGAGAAACATTGCCTCATAAAACAAGGTGAATGGCCTTGGGTCTCTATCTACACACACACAAATGCATACACACACACACACACACTCGAAGTCACCGAAAGGAGAGGCCTGAGAGGGAAGGAAAGTGGGAACATGGTCTGAGAGATGACAAAGAGGTTTGTAGCTCCTTGTAGATGGTGATGTCTTAATTGTTCATGTTTAGCTCCACAGAACTTTCTGACATTAAAAGGAACATCCTGGAACACACCAGGCAAGGCCCTGAGTTGCTACAATGACTTACAGGGAGATGCGATTCTGCCTGAAGGATGGGCGGTTAATCATATGGTCAGTTGCTCATCCATATTTATATTTGTATATGTGCACTGATATCACAGGGTTACTTTCACCTTGCTGAACAAACCCATTTAGATAAATCAATACCCTTTCCCAATACAGTTCTTAATCTCTACTCACAGATAAAGGAGCTGAGAGGAAAATCAAGTATTACTCTAAATATAATTGGATAGAATCATATCCAAGAATGAGAATAGACCTTAATAAACATTTGAAAATAGCTCAAGAATGATGCTAGAAATTTTAGAAGGTCCCCAGACATAGCATATTAATACCCTTAATATTAGTTAGTTTTGACATATGCAGAAGTTTTCTTGACTAGAATAAACTCACATTTTATGCTACAAGTTATTTATTTTTAGATGGACCCTTATGGCTTCAAATACAGACTTGCTTCATAGTAACTGTGTAGCCGAGGGTGACCTTGAGCTTCTCTTTCTCCTACCACTAGCTCATGGGTGGTGAGATTGCAGACATGTACCAGCATGTCTGTTTTATATGATGCTAGGATTAGAACCCACAGCCCAGTCTGTGCTAGGCCAATCCTCTATCAAGTGGCTACAACTCTAGCCCAAGTCATTCTATATACATGGGAGAAAGTCAGCAGAAATGCCCAAAGAAAAATAAATGTCCTCTATACTGACAAAGCTCATGACTTTAAAATGTTTCACATGTCTGTCTCCATTCTCTTCACAGCTACAAAGTAACCCCATGTCTTAATTTCTGTTTCTATGATGAAATGCCTAAGAAAAAGCAACTCAGGGGAGGCAGGAGTTACTTTCACCTTACCATCCTAGGTTTCAGTCTGTCATTGTGGAGAAATCAAGTCAGGAGCATCACATCCACAATGAAAAACAGAGAGAAAGGAATGCATGCACACTCTTACACAGAACCTACAGCGGGGAATGTTGCCCCTCCTAATGGTCTGGGTCTTCGCACAACAGACATGCTCACAGGCCAACCCCAGGCAGACAGTCCCTCACTCGGACTCTCTTCCCCGGGGATTCTATGTTGAGTCAGGTTGATAACTAATTACACCCCACCATTTTAAGTTTCTGTGGAGAGGTATATTTCACACAATGGATTAGATAACTAAAGTCTGAGTTTGAAAAAAGGGAAAGGAAAACCAGTGAAGGAGAATAATAAGTAACAGCAGAGGGGCATATGATCTAGCTATAGTATATGCATACAAAAATGTCATAATAAAACACCCCACTTTGTCCAATTAATACACACTAATAAAATAACTTTTGAAGAGCAATTTGAATATAAGAGTTCTAAAACTGTGTTGCACATGCCTTTGCATTATCTCTTAATGGAGTTCTGGGTCATAATTCAATCTATCTTTCTTCTTCCCTTTTTTCTCTTTCCTCTCTTTCTCCTTCCTTCCTTGTTTCTCCTCTGTTATGCTTCTTTCCCACCTCCTCCATTCTCTTACCTTCCCATCCGTTCTCTCTTTCTTTGTCACCCTCTGTGTCTCATTTTCCTCCCTCCCCCTCCTCTCCTCCCTCCCCCTCCTCTCCTCCTTTTTTTTTTCTTTCCTTTTTTCAACACCGAGCCCAACAATAGGCATTTTAAAGAATGAGCTTAGTGAATGAGACCAAGAGGGATGAGGTCCAAGGAAGAAGTCTGAGATAGGTGAATCCTTGTGGGAGAAAAGTGGCCAGGTGCCGCACTCTTGTAGGCTAGCTGAACGAAACCTTTTTTTTCTTTCTTTATTTTTATTTTTCTGGTCAGTTTTTTTCCACAGAAATGAGAAAAATAACCAAGACACGTGTAAAACATGGGCCGAGAGTATTATGTATGCATTTTTATCAAACCTCTCGTGAGAATCATGATATCCTCATAAATCAGGCTTCTTGGGAAAAGGATCCCATAGAATACATTGCATTGGTCACAGAGCGTGTGCTAGGATAGACTAAACCAGCCTACCTCCCAGTCTAGTGGGACTGCCTGCCGCAAAAATACTCACGTGAAGGCCCACTTGGCATGTAGGGCTAGCTGTGAATGCAGCCCAAAACAATACTATTAACTTATTCTTGAGTATAAACTTTACAGATACCAATGCCATGTTCCAGTACTACACAAGATAAATGTATGTAGGGCTGGAGGGAGCAATAGCTCAGTACATGGAGTTTGGGGACCTCACGGGAAAAAAGACTTTCATTCTGAGCAAAATAAGGCTTTTTTGTTTTGTTTTGTTTTGTTTTGTTTTGTTTTGTTTTAAAGTCTGAAGACATGGGTCAGGGTTGGGATGCTAATGGCTGGGGAGATTTACAAGCCAGTAAAGAGCTTGCCGTGGACACATACGGACCTGAGATTGTTTCCCAGAACCCATGAAAACCACGGAGAAGCAACTCGGGTTGGAGAGATGGCTCAATAGTTAACAGCGGTTGCTGCTCTGGCAGAGGACGGCTGTCTACTCAGCACTCATGTGTGTTGACTCTCACTTGCCTGTAACCCCAGCTACAGGGTCTGACGGCCTTCTACGGGCTCCTGAAAGTTTGTGTGAATACAGGCACACACACACAACAGCAGCAGCAACAACAACAATAAATTAAATCTTTTTTTTTTTTTTTTTAAACCAGGCTTGGAGGCATGTGCTTGGCATTACACACAAGAAGGCAGAGACAGGTAGATCCCTGGGACTCACTGACCGTCCATCTTTACTGCATTTGGTGGGTTTAGGCCAATGAGAAATCCTGTCTCAAAAGCCCAGGCGGATGGCATCTCGAGGGAAGCCACCAGTGGCTTCCACGTGCACCCCTCCACACATGTACACACGCAGTAAGGCTGAGCGGGCCCGGACTGGTGAGAGAAGCATGCGCCTAGTGGGTGAAAGCACTTGCTGGCAAGCCTGATGACTTGAGTTTGCTCCCCAGACCCACATGGTAGAAGAAGGGAACCGACCCCCTCTGGCTGTCCGCTGAGCTCCACACTCACACTGGGGCACAGGGAATTGCTGCACGTGCAGTAAGAGAAATAAACGTAATAAAAGATTAACAAAACCCAGACTTACGTATGCTCTTGTCAATCCTGGCTGACGTCATCCCTATGGCGTGAGTGCGGATGCCTCCACTGTCCACCGGTGAATGAGGACAGGCGTTTACCGACCTGCTCAGAGCCCTCTGTCCGTAGGCACAGCAGGGCTTGTACCTGGCATGCAGGTGGTGCCCGCCTCCTTACTCATTAGCCGTACACACACTTGGATCAGCTTCCCTGCGCTCACAGGAGGCCCCCAAGGCCTGGCGCACTCAGGTATGGGTCTGCCTTAGTGTGTAGAGGGACACCCAGAGCATGTGACAGGTGTTCGGTAGCAGGCACCCCGCCTCCTGCCAAAGGGGTTTCACAGGTGGCAACACGCAGAGTGTCTTTCAGAGAGCAACGGTCCCAATTTGTTATTAATACAAACAGTTCAGCAAACCATTTGGCAGCAGGCGGCAGGGCTTTCGTGCTGCTCTTTATGAGAAGGGTTTAATGGGAGAAGGCTCAGCTGCAGCAGATGGGTGTCGGCGGGGCCTCTCTGCAGTGTCTCGCTCTGTTTTCCTTTGTCTTTGAATACATTCAGAGGGTGCCACCTGTGAGCTGGGATGGATGGTTTTGAACCACTGCTCATTAGAAGCAGACGCTTCCCCCGAGGGTTAACTATAAAGATGGGGAATTGCCAGGACAAATCCCTTATGGGTCTGTGCTATTTCTTTCTGGAACAAATAGACCTACGGTCAGCCCTCAGTTGTAGCCGCCAACCCCTAAGAGACTGAGCCAGGGTTGGCTCCTGAGTCCCCCTTTCCTTCTGGTTTGCTAAAGAACTTGATGTTAGCTTGGCTCATGCAGTTTTAGTGGACACATGGCAATGAAACTGCTGGCCAATATCATAGTTTTAAAGGTTTTATCTTTAACACTTTTATTTACGTGGGCAGCGAGTCTGCGTGTGTGTGTGTGTGTGTGTGTGTGAACATGTGTGTGCAGGGACCCG